>NC_138153.1:25238064-25243064 GCF_964199315.1 Orbicella franksi
CACCAAAGGTCAGTTCATCTCCCTTTAGCCTTTGCACCAGAGACATGCCATCAATAACTTCAGCAGAATTTACAGGAACTTCCTCAGAGAACTGTACATTTTTCTGTAACAGTGATGACGGGAAGGCCTTGTCGGTCTTTCTCAGAAGGCCATCTGGAGTTGATAAGGCCCAGGGAAGTGGTCCAAGAGGGTGTGAAAGGATGGTATCCATCTGCAAGCTTCGTTCTTGTGCAATAACTACGATTCTTCCAAACAAGGACCTGTCTACTTTCAAAGTAATCAATTCGTCTTTGGTTTACATCTGTTTCTTCTTGTTCATGTCGCTGAAAGTCATGGAATTTCCTGATTTGAGGAGTCTTCTCCATCCTCTCTTCTTTAAACTTTGCATAACATCTATAACCAACTGCGTGTGCTGTTTTCAGGTCTGTAGCAATCTCTCCGGGGGCGTTCTTTGCAATTGAAATGCTAATCAGTTCTTAGCTCTCGGAAAAAGGATTAACCCAGCCTTGGATGAGGTCAACTATGGACAAAACCGCCAGCTCATATTTCTTTATTCTTGATGACTGAAGCTCTGTATGCTGCGTTTCCGAGTTGGATCCTTGTACCATGTTTCTTAGCTGTCCAAGAAATGCACTTCGGTATTCTGCTGTGAGATAGTAGCGCTGAACAGTTGCAGGTTTTAAGCTAAAGCGTGTGGTTCTACCAGGATTCTGGGTATCCTTGTTCACTGTGACCTCAGTTGTCTGGTAAACTGGAATCCTCCCAAAGGGATTGCTGCTGGCTAACTGAACAGAAAAACTGCCTTCCTTGAATGCCTTCTGTACTTCAGGATTTTTTTCACTGAGATTTGTCATCTGAGCAAAGTGAGGAGTCAGGTATCGTGAATAGTTCACCTTATCATAGGCGAAACACCAAGGGATCATCATTCGTATGGAATGGAGATGTAAATCCAGTCACCTTCACGAGATATCCGCAACAGGCCAAGAACTATTCCCTCTACCATATCCACATATGACATCCAGAATGCTGAAAGTTCACCGTTATTTTGACGAAGATGATTCAGGAACTCTCTCCACATAGTCATCACTTGAGGCAGGACTGGGCATTGAAGCAGCTGGTCTAAGCTCTCTTCCTTCAACAATTATTAGCCAGTGTATCCACCTGTTCAAGAAAAGACGCTCCTGTGATGCGATGATTGGGATCGCTGCTCTCAAGCCTTCTCATGAACTCACCCTATGCTAACCTCATCAGTGCTTCATACAGGTACTCGTGTGCCCGCAGGCCACGGTTGTATTGCTTTCCATCAATGACACCACTTATGGAGCCCTCAGCAACTATCTGTGACTCAATGAAGATGTCCTTCAAATCGCTATCTCCAAATCGTTTCCCCAGGATAGGCAATGCAACGGAAATCGTGTGAAATGTTCCAATTCGCAAAACAATGTTGGAAAACTGGTCTTGCTTTCATGCAATTTCCGCTGCTTTTGCGTAAAGTGCTTGATCCATGACAACGCTAACTGATGATAGATCAAGTTTCTTCCTGATTTCCTCTGACTGGTTAAGGATCTCATACACTGTTGTTAATGCTGTTGCTGGAGCATTTATTGCCGAAGATACTTTTCGACATGTGGTCTTACTTGAGATCGATCCCTTGTTTGGATGTTAAATCCGGTCCAACTAGGCACCTCTTGGACTTCCGAATTGACTTACCTAGCGAGGATCCGCAGCATGTTCTTCTGCGCTGCATTTCTCGCAGCTTTGTTGGTTTCACCAGCATAGTCATTCTTGGTTTTGAGAGGATGTGGTCCCACACGAGGGCCAGCGACATATACGTGAAGTTGGGCTTGATGTTCTGTGCTCAAAGTCCTCTGTTTCCTTTTGTCAATGCGTGGTAGGTCTTTCGGCGGTGGGTCAGGATCGAAGACTATAGGCTGTACAGTGACTCCGTTGACACGGTGGGATGTTCCTTTCCCTGACAAGGTCTCCTCAATTCTGTTTATGTTGTCCCAGGCAAGGTCTGTGAAGACGTGTGGCTTAATGGAGACGGGAAGTGAAATCTATTATTTACTCTAATACAATAGCGTAAATGATATCAACGATTTCATATAAGTTATAGATGCACTAGTAAATTAGCACTCAGTAATAGATCGAGTGTTTTCAAACTTTAGATCGCACTGAAAGGCTAATTTCTAAAAGAGTTTAAAAAAAATTTAATGCGAGCTGATTTGTTTTCTTATAATACAAAGTACAATTTAAGTTCCAAATAGATAAAAGGTTAATTATCAGAAAAAAAAACGAGAAGCGGAGTTTTTTGCATAAAGGAGAGCAAGTTTTAAAAAATACTAGAGTTTTTATGAAGAAAGTTAAACATATTTCCGGCTATTGATTGCCACGACAGAAATGGACTGTTTTTCCTAGTTTGTTTGTACTGTAGATTATGTTTTACTGAACTTCTCATGTTGTGCCTCAGCTCTGTCGTCTTTGTCATGCTATTTTACAATCGAAACGAAGTTTTTAAAACTGATTCATTCAAAATTAAAAATACACAAAACTAAAATGTTTACAAATTCATATTTTGTGGAATAATTAAGTGACCGATAGATATCTAGTAGTTTAAGCACTTACCTTAACGAAGTTGGCCTTTTCAAAATGGCGGATACATCAAGCAACAGAGTTCTCAGACATGACATAAATGAACATACCGCTGACCAAAATTTGCGGGCCCG
The DNA here is from genome assembly GCF_964199315.1 of Orbicella franksi. Classification (NCBI taxonomy): domain Eukaryota; kingdom Metazoa; phylum Cnidaria; class Anthozoa; order Scleractinia; family Merulinidae; genus Orbicella; species Orbicella franksi. The sequence goes on from NC_138153.1 coordinate 25,240,791, forward strand.
CTTATTACACAAAATGTTCTCAAACACATTATGTAGACCTTAAAAGTATAATTATGTCTCCACACTTCATTTTATTGCATTCTATAAGCATTTGTAGCTGCATATAATTGAACATTAAATATGGGCCAAATGTGTTATACCTTGGGAGGGGGGTGCAAATAAATGCAGTCAGCAAGGGGGAGTTACCATCGATCCAGTGCTATTATGGATTTTCCAAGTCTACAATAGCAGGGCCTTTCAAAAAACACCATGAAACTTATTCACCCTGAATGATACCGACAGCCTAAATTTGGCTGCCTGGCTCACGGACTAATTATTAAATAAAAGACAAATGGATTCCTTGTTGCCGTGCGTCCGTTCAGTAATAGATCACAGAAGACGTCAAAATGTCGGTAAACGCGCACGCGAAAGGTAAGCATTTATTGACACTTCCCACGTTGCTGTTGTGGACATTTAAATGAAATTGTCCTCCAAGCATGAAGGTAAAATTTATTTATTTATTTATTTAACATTTCTTTATACACGATTAAAAATCATCAGGTAATACTAATATTTAAAGTTAATACTAATAAACTACTAATAAACAGTCCATGCTAAATACTAATTAATAAAAATTGAAGTAGTAAATCCTAATTTAAATATTAAACTAATCCTGTTTTCCATGAATGCCGTGTCTAACTTTGCTTTTAAATTGATTAAAGGATTTTATCATCCTGAGATTGCAGGGTAGGCTGTTCCAGAGAGTTGCACCACTGTAACTAAAGCTATTTTTCATATAGTTAGTTCGTGGATGAGGTACAACCAGTTTGTTTTCGGAATCCCTTAAAGAATAGCGCATTCCACTACGTTTTAGAAATTTAGACGATAGGTATTCAGGAACCAAGCCATTTAGGAGCCAGTTCCTGTAAATACCGAGAATGAGATGACATTCGCGAAATTTTCGATTTCTTCATATTTTGCCCAAACAACCTCTGTAGTGAGTTGTTTTCGAAAATACCATTCAAAGGTCCTGAAGCGCTTTAGTTTTTTCGAAATTGAGGAAAGTTTGAAAATCGCCATTTTAGCTGCCTGACGCCACCGAAAATGGCCGAAAATTGTGAATTTTCTTTTCGTTCGTACAGACCAACGCGATGATATCTATCAATATACTTTGGGTAGCTCATAGTGCATGCCTTGTTGTTTCTAAAGCATCAATTTGATTAGCAAAAGCTCCAAGTTTAACAGTATTTTAGGCCGATACAAGTACCTTCATCGAAGCTCATAAGCGAAATGGCTAATTTTAGCTAATTTCACTACCATCAAAAGCCCACTGGTACATTGAATTTGAAGTCGAAACTAAAATTTTCTGAAAGCCCATACTCTATATTATGTTGTGTGAAAGTCTCTTCAGCGGCCCGAAAAAACTAACCAGTCGAGAGACATAAATGTGTGGTACATTTTTTGTAAATTTGTCATTCGTGAAACCAACATGGAACTTGGCCAGCTACCTTCATCAAGAACAAAAATAAGCGAATGGAAACCTTTTTCGTCAATAAAGATACTTGTAATCTGTTTTTTTTCCTTTTAGATTAACCACATGATTAACTTTTGCAAGCATTTGCAGTTAAATCAAAATAGACGCTGCTTTTGATACATTGTAATGTTATGCAAATCTATTTCGATCACCAGCACGCGCATATCGCCCGAAACTGATTTTTCTTCCGCCTACTGTATGTTTCTTTTTGGAGGTTACAACTGTAGCACACATTATTCGTTCAATATCGGCAGTTTTAACTTTTGCCGGAACACCAATGGCCACAGCCGAACTTGACTTCAAGTAAAAAAAAAAAACATTTTGAAACGTGAAGTTTGAGTAAACAATTGGTTACAGTTGCATCCATCATGTTTGGTGTAAATATTCGAACACAACCATTTCATGCAAACAGGTACATTCTGCTTTAAAAATAACCGTCTCATCGTAGCATTTCTTGAAATCCTGGTCTGAGACCAGGTAATGCCGATAACAAAGCGCGAGCAGTTGACGGAACTTCATGATCAACTGTCGAAACTTTGTACTTGTGGAATAAGCAAGATGATTCAACCTTTGTATTTCTTACCCGTGTGCTTGCAATTCTTATGGATACAATTGCCCCTGTCTGTTACCATCAGATTTATAAATGAATCGTTCATTTTCTATCACTTAATATGGTACATACCTCTGAATAAAACACATACTGTGACATCATTTTTCTTGGAGTGTTCCAACAGGCGTCCGCCAATTGCAAAACATAAGCA
>NC_138153.1:25248064-25530564 GCF_964199315.1 Orbicella franksi
TTATTTTACTTAAAGACAAGTTCGGCTGTGGCCATGGGTGTTTCACAAAAGTCAAAACTGCCGATATTGAACGAATAATGTGTGCTACAGTTGTAACCTCCAAAAAGAAACATACAGTAAGCGGAAGGAAAATCAGTTTCGGGCGATATGCGCGTGCCGGTGATCCAAATAAATTTGCATGACATTACAACGTATCAAAAGCAGCGTCTATTTTGATTTAACTGCAAATGCTTGCAAAAGTTAATCATGTGGTTAATCTAAAAGGAAAAAAAAAAAGGTTACAAGTATCCTTATTGACGAAAAAGGTTTCCATTCGCTTATTTTTGTTCTTGATGAAGGTAGCTGGCCAAGTTCCATATTTTTTTCACGAATGACGAATTTACAAAAATGTACCACACGTTTATGCCTCTCGACTGGTTAGTTTTTTCGGGCCGCGGAAGAGACTTTCACACAACATAATATAGAGTATGGGCTTTCAGAAAATTTTAGTTTCGACTTCAAATTCAATGTACCAGTGAGCTTTTGATGGTAGTGAAATTAGCTAAAATTAGCCATTTCGCTCACGAGCTTCGATGAAGGTACTTTTATCGGCCTAAAATATTGTTAAACTCGAAGCTTTTGCTAATCAAATTGATGCTTTAGAAACAACAAGACATGCATTATGAGCTACCCAAAGTATATTGATAGATATCATCGCGTTGATCTGTACGAGCGAAAAGAAAATTCACAATTTTCGGCCATTTTCGGCGGCGTCAGGCAGCTAAAATGGCGATTTTCAAACTTTCCTCAATTTCGAAAAAACTAAAGCGCTTCAGGACCTTTGAATGGTATTTTCGAAAACAACTCACTACAGAGGTTATTTGGGCAAAATATGAAGGAATCGAAAATTTCGCGACTGTCATCTCATTCTCGGTAGTTACAGGAACTGGCTCTTAAAGATTTATATACCACTAAGGCTCTCTGAATTTGACGCTGGGTACACAAATCTTTCCAACCCAGTTGTCGTATTAGACCTTTGGCATCAGTATCATAACTAGAGGAAGTTAACACGCGAGCGGCGCGGTTCTGAAGCTTTTGTAGCCTGTCCGACAAAGTTTTACCGCAATTACCCCAGACAAGATTGCAGTAGTCAAAATGAGGTTGAATTAGAGCACTGTATATATAAAGCAGTGTAGCTGGTAGAACAAAAGGCCTAACTCGTTTTATGGCACCAATCCCAGATGCAATCTTTTAAGACAATTTATCAATATGGTTTTGCCAAGTTAGGTTTTCGTCGATCAACACACCGAGCGATTTGACTGAGGAGACACGATTTATTGGAACATTATTAATTGAGAGCTCAAGTGTATCTGGAAGGGTACTCAATCTTTGTCTGGAACCAATCAACATAAATTCAGTTTTAGTCGCGTTTAAAGTAAGTTTGTTAGAAGTAAGCCATTTGTTTAAATTACCTAGATCGCGATTTAGATTAGACTGTATAGAGCTCAGATCAGCTCCCGCATATGTGATGTGGGTGTCATCAGCATACATCCTAGGCTGACATGATGATAAGCAGTTGGGCAAGTCGTTAATGTAAATAAGAAATAATAGGGGACCTAGGATTGTTCCTTGAGGTACCCCACATTTTAGCGAACAGGTTTGAGAAAGAGAACCATTAACAAGACATCGTTGTGTACAGCTAGTTAAATATGAGTTGAACCAGTCTAGAGCTATTCCTTGAACTCCGTAAAGGTTCATTTTAGTTAAAAGAACTTCATGATCAACAGTGTTGAACGCTTTTTTGAAATCGAGAAAAACTACAGCATTAACATTTCCGTGATCGATATTAAACACCCAACTATCGGTAGCTTCTAATAGAGCAGTAACAGTAAATGATTTATACTTAAGAAAAAACTGTTTATTTTTTGTGCGATGAAATTAAAAACGCAATTTGCCGAAATCAGTCCGTGAGCGGTCCGTATTGGAAACTTCACACTCTTTAAACAACCAATCAGAAATCTCCTTTTCATCCCAGACCGACTGAGCGATGTAATAAATGAAAGATATAATAGGACTGCAGAGAAAGATGTACAGACATAAAGATCATCATAGTTGGGTACACAACATAAGCACCTGTGAAAATGAAGCCTGAAAAAACTTTCAAGCTTGAACTCGCTTCGAACCCATGACTAGACAGTTGTGAAAGGGTGCAAGGCTTCTTCCCTAACAGAGATGGCTGTAAAGTGAAAATATTGCGATTCTGAAGAGGAGTAAAATAAAGTAGATGATCTTATGAAACATCGGTCTACCGTGATTGCTCACAGGTAGTACTTTAGACCTCTTCAGTTCAATTTTGAAAACAACCAACCAACGGCTGAAAAAGCAGTTTTCGCGTACAGTTCGCGAAAAAACATTGACAGTGTTGTAAGTAAGGTTCAAACTTTATTATTGAAAATCTCAGAAACGAATATTTCGTTTCAGTGGCTCTAGACTTTGTTTAAGTGTCAATAAGTATTTAGCTCTTAGGGGAGGGTCCTAACTAAAACCAGCCTCCTGGCCCTCCAGGTTGGGGGTTAGGCATAAGGTTGACAACCTCACCCTATAAAAAAGATTTTGTCACGGAAACACCAACAAGAAATCTTCAACCTTTTGGTCACCAAGGGAACTCAGAGCCTTCACGGGCTAGAATGACCAGCGGCAGTGAAAGCCAACAGGAAGCTGTGGCTGCGAGACTGGGAGCCTTGAGCACCAAGACACAGACAAGATTAGGATTCTGGAATGTAAGAACAATGTTTAGCACAGGAAGGCTCGCGCAGATCACCAGAGAGATGAATGAAAATAAGCTTCACATCCTTGGTATTAGTGAGTGTAGATGGACACAGCAGAAGAACGAAGATTAAGATCTACCAAGCTTGTGCACTCTCTGTACTACTCTACGGATCTGAATGTTGGAGAATGACTGTGCATGACTTGAGAAAGCTGCAAAGCTTTCACACATCTTGTCTCCGAAAAATCTTGCACATCTTTTGGCCAAAAAAGATCTCCAACAATGAGCTCTTTAAATTGACAGAACAGGAGGACATGAGTATTGTTCTTACACGGAAACGATGGAGTTGGGTTGGTCATGTGCTCCGCAGAGAATCTACCAGCATTTCTAAAGTTGCTCTCAGATGGACACCAGAGGGTAAAAGGAAAAGAGGCCGTTCAAAATCCACCTGGAGAAGAACTGCAGAAGCAGAACTTAAGGCTCTAAGCCTTACCTGGGGGCAAGCTTCATCGCTTGCAAAGGACCGACAGGAATGGAGGCGACTTGTTGATGCCCTATGCGCCACTGGGCGTTTAAAGGACTGATGAAATGAATGAAGTATTTAGCTCTAAGCTAAGAGCTAATTGACCAATTTCGATATATTAAAATTCAGCCTAACATACATGTAATAGACCTCAGCACGAGGCTCTGGGAATTAAACCCCCACAAACGCTGTAGTTATTCCCCAGAGCCTCGTACGGAGGCCTATTGTTTTAGGCTGAATTTTGATATATCGAAATTGGTCTTTTGGAGACACTTAATTAAAAGCTAAAAATTGAACAATAAAGAAAAATGTAGAACTGAATAACCACTATAAAACAACTGTTTGAGAACCCGACCCGTCCTCCGTGGATTAGAAGTCGTTATTGATAACTTATAAAACTGATTATTAAATTCTCAGCCTCGGATAATGCAATTCTAGCTTTCTGATTGGTTCACTGGATCTCGGTTACCAGCTATTATACCTGCGTTTGACCTTATGTGGAAATGAATGCGGTAAATGTCGCTCGGCATAAACTTTTTCGCGGGAAGCCAAGTTTCGTCGACAAAAAAAATGGATTAAAAAAAGCAGATTCGGTGAGCTATCTACAGAAGAAATACCAGAAATCATGGACAACGTCGTCCCCGTAACAACAACAAAGCCACAAAGTTCGAGATTAGCTTATTTAACGGTACGTATACGTTAAGTTTCCTTTAAAAATATGAACGTCGAGATTTTACGCGCTCATGAAGATTATGTAACAAAAACAATGTTTACCTTAACAGAATGGCTTGCTACTTCTGGTGGCACCAAATTTTCGAAACCGATATAAGAAATGCCAAAAGAAGAACTGAATGTTTGTTCGAAGTGTTTTTACACGTCTGCGAGGAAGAAAGATGGCACGTATTGCAAGTTCAATCCATCAGAGCCGCCATTGATCATTTCCTTCGCTCGCCGCCACACAACAAACCGTTTTTCACTATCTCTGACTAGGCAAATAAATTATTAGAACATTTGTAAAAGACCTCAGGAAAACAGGCATCGGTGCCGGCGTAGTCCATAAGAAACCAATTTCCAATGAGCAGACGAGGAAACTGTTCGACTTAAGCAAGCTCGGATCGGCCGAGAGCAAAAATCCCGCACAGCTACAGAGGACGACCTAGTTTTATCTCGGTCTCTTTTTTGACCGACGAGGACGAGAGAATCAACGACAGCTAGCGCCAACAATTCCGATGTCCTTGCGAAAAACACCTCAAGGAGTTGAGTGTTTTGAGCTGAATCGAAGTAAGCCCGGTTCTTTACCAGCCACGAAAAACCATCAGGGTGGCCTCGAAGATTCTGAAGATGAATCTGACTGTTGAAGAAATCCACAAACAAATTGTACACTGAAGATGTTTATTCTGTTACTCGTCCTTCCGTCGGTTCGGTACAGATATTTTTGGGCATCTTCAGGCCTAATCAAGATGTCAACATCGAGAAAGTAAAAGGCAAAGGTAAAAGCAAACTTTCCGCCTACACACAAACAACGCACATCAAACTGCTCAGAGCACATGGTCGCAGAAATCACGTGACCCGCCCAAGGGGGGTACAGAGAGGCACGGTAAGGCAAACTGTCTCTAACACTGACGCTAAGATAGTTTCTGTCCCTGACTCTGAATCTGGCCAACAATGAGCTCCACACATACAGCTCGAAATGCCAAGGCTTTCAAAGCAAGGGAATCCTGAAAGAGATCTTGTCGAGATTAATTTTGGCAGAACGTCTGTATCACATGGCGATCAAAGTTTTCCGCAGCATTATTACAATGGCAATGTGTAAGTGCACAATTATTCGGCTCTTCTCCATGACTCGAACTTGAACGCTTTTCAAACTTTCTGACCAAGGTTATATCTCCTTCATTTGATAGACGTTCCTCGTATTCTACTTAATTGTAACTTCATTCAGCAAATTCGCTTGCTTCGCTTTCAAAATTTTCATTCAACTAAATTTACAAACGGCGCGCATGTCATGTGATTTCCCACTTGTTGCGTTTGCCACATCGACTTCCGGTCGCTTTGCAAAATCAAAATCCAATAAAATTAAGCTGTAATTTCCAAGTATACAAACGCACCGAATTTAAAAAAACAATTATTCCATTCGCGCTTGTTGGATATGAGATTGGTTATAGCCAACTCGGCCCTACGGGCCTCGTTGGCTATTTACCATCTCATATCCAACGCGCGCTCATGGAATAATTGTTAAATAACCACTGTAAAACAACTGTTTGAGAACCCGACCCGTCCTCCATGGATTGGAAATCGTTATTGATAACTTATAAAACTGATTAAGAAATTGGACTGTCTTGCTCGATTCACTTAATCCTGCTTTGAGCCCCCCCCCCCTCCCCAATCCCCTCCTCCGCTTTCCGCCCAGTTTAACAACCAAAGGATCTAACATAACTAAAAGTAACACGACTATGAATATATTGGAGACTGACGGTCTAAAATACTTTCTTCACAACTTGTCATTAACTAAGCTGTCAATCACCATCTGTATGGCTCCTGGGTACGTATAACCAAACAATTCAAAGTCTTTCTTGTAAATATTCCTGAGTTGTCTTATTCTAAGCAGTGACAGCGTGGAATAGTAATTCTTCATCAAAGCGCCAGTGTTAGATGGCTGCCATTCTGGAAAGACCACTTCGTCGTCTAGTTTAGTCTTTCTTAAAACGAACTGCGCGTCATCTTGTAATGTTTCGTAATGGCCGACATAATCAAACCGTACTTGGCATGGATGACACAACTTATACTGTTCACGCCAGTGGTCTTGAAATAAGCCGCCTTCCCTCCATCGAAGAACCAAATAGGTTGCAAATTGTTTGAAAGTTGTGTTATCAGTATTGACGTCAATATCAAGACCGCTACGGGTGGCCAATACGAATCGTATTGCCTTACGATAGCGTTTCCAAGTATCCTGCCTTCGCTTGAACTTTCCCCAAAAGCAATCTTTGTACGCCGACAGAAGTCGTTCAAAAGGTTCTCTCACGAACATAAACTTCTTGTAGGTTTTGAGAATTTTGCTGCGGTCTTCAGTTGTATAATTACTTAGAATTTTCAGTTTGCCCTTAGTTTTCTTGTGAACGCCTTGCGTTATGTTGTAGCCCTCTAAGTTGGCCAGTATTCGCTTCCAGACTGTACAGGCCACCTTGGGAACCGTACAGTATACAAGTTTATACTTCTCCAGCACAATAAAGTGCGAGAAATCGAGATCTTTTTTACTTGAATCGTTTCCATACTTAGCACAATATTCTCTGATTTGTTTTGTTGTTCCGGTTTCGCCGAAAGTCACGTCCATTGAAAATTTGTCTGGAATCAACTGTAATAGATCACAAAAAAGAACCTATTGCTTAATCAAAAGTACATTTAAAGGGAGAGCAATTCTTTGGTAAGAATATTGTCTCCAAGAGACGACCATGCTAATTGGTATATTTTTGACTTCAGAATTTATCAAGGATCTGTACGATCTTCGAATTGATTGTTAAGTATCAACTCTGATGTTCCCGCAAGGGTTCTTTAAATATCCTGCTCAAGAGTTTTGTCTACTTCTCGGCCGTTTGAAAAATATAACTATCACAATTTAATTTACATGTAAAATTTCAACTGATTTTAGAGGGTCATAACCCTTCTAGAATACAAATTTCCTGACAAATGAAAGGTTCTAAAGAAAGAGCTATGCTATGGGTAAACCATATCTGAATGGCTAGTTTGGCGTGTGGAAATTAAGCGCGCTAGAAGAAAAATCATAAAGGGTATTTTGACCAATTGCGCCATTTTTAGAGGACCGAGCTGAAAACTTCGATTTTGCAGTCATCTTTATGAACATAATTCGACATGTTTCATTACACAAATTATTCTTTGACATTGTGTATCACACATGTAAGCAATAATTTAAATCATAACTCAGAAATTACCTTGGTTGTAGATGGCAAAGTCCTGTAGAAATCTGCGCGAGAAGTCATGAACGGGAGTTTCACATAAGAAAATCGCCGTAAATGTGACAGATAAAACCGAGAAACGTTCGCTACTTCTTTTGTGGCCATTTTCCCAATGCATCTTTTTTTAAAACAATGTAGAGGGAAAAGTTCAAATGCAGCGGTTTAAGGTGGCTGAACACAGTTTTTGATACCTGTGTTTCATTCACCGTTTTCTCTAAACCCTTGATCCGTCGGTCGTCAAAAATGGCAGAGAGCAAGTTAACAACACAAACTTTGGTTTTTTGATGATTAAGTTGACGTATCTGCCGTTGCCATGGCAACATGAATAAATATAAACAGGCCTTTAAAATTGGTTTTGTTAATTTATAGAAAATCTAGTCCTTAGATTTTCTTTATAATTTGCATGCAACAAGTTTGTAACGATTCTCACAAGTTGACACCATTTTGCTAATAATTTAACAGAGAGATCCTTAATTATCCCTGTTTGAATGTTCACTGGAATATCTAGAATTTCCTTTGTTAAAGTTCAATTATTTTCAATATTCTTGTTACTTATTTCCTAAAGTATTTTCGTGCCAAATTTCGTGAAATCCTAATGAGTGGTTCTCGAGAAATAGGCGTATTTCCGAGAGTGCAATTTTTCATTCAATCGCAATTTTTTGACTTACTACGCATGCGCTGCATTCAACTGGGTTCTTTCGGTAACAAAGAAAAAGCTGAGAATTGCTGGGTTCTTTGTATCGTTACCTTTTTTAGCATATCTCTATAATAAAAGACTAAAGCCATCAATACACTGCGTTCAATTATAGCTCTATTGATGGCATGTTTGTTTTTTGCAATCCTTGTGCACGCGCTGAATTGCATCAGCAAAAGCGCGCGCGAAAACTGTGTTCGGCCACCTTAAAACTGTGACTGGTCAGCCAGCGGGTTAGATATGGTTTTCGTGGTAAATTGCATGACGTGACACGGTGACAAAGAGAACAATTTGCATATTCATGTTGTGTACACAAACGTTGCATGTACACTGCGTTTCGTTCCGAGCAAACGTTCTATTAATCGTTGCAGTCGGGATTGGTTCCCCTCTTTTAAAGTAAAAAGAGAGAAATTATAACAAGAGATAACCAAGGAAGAAGAAGCGATGCCTTTTCTCCATTTATTCGCCAAAGGCGCTCAAGTTTTGAATGCAGGACTACCGTTCTACCTTGAAGGCCGACATTTTGCCAAAATCGTCTGCTTGGGTGGCTGATTTCTAGAAGACTGTGTCATCTATAACCAAGGCTTATTCTGAGGAATTATTTAAAGTATTTCTTAAGTGTACAATACACGATGTCTACGAATAATTTGTGTTATGAAACAAGTCGAATTACGTTTATAAGGATGACTGCGAAATTGAAGTTCTTGTTTGCTGGTCCAAAAATGGCGCAATTGGTCAAAATACCCTTTATGGTTTTTCATCTAGCGCGCTTAATTTACACGGGCCAAACTAGCCATTTAGATATGTTATACCCATAACATAGCTCTTTCTTTAGAATCTTTTATTTGTTGAGAGATTCGTATACTAGAAGAGTTATGACCCTCTAAAATCAGTTGAAATTTTACATGTAAATTAAATTGCGATAGTTGTATTTTTCAAACGGCCAAGAAGTAGACAAAACGTACGTACTTCAAGATGCCTTTTAGCTCAGAGGAATGATCAAAGTGTAAATTACAAACTGTGTGAATATGAAATCCAGGCAAGTTTCCTTCTTTCTGTACTGGCCTGTTGAAAATGTGCAATTTTGCATAAATTTCATCGGTTATCTTGATTGATTGAGCGGTATTTTGAATTTTCCTAGATTTCACAAAAAGGTGAACTGGCTGGATCTTTGAAAGTATATTTCTGAAAATAGTTCACCAAAAGGGTCTTTTTGACGCAATAAAAGAAAATCCGAATTTTCCGACCTGTCGTCGGTTCTTCATATTTACAGGCAGTGGCTCTTAGGGTTTTTAAACTTCTTGCTTAAAGTGCCACTGAAACGAAATTTTTGTATGTGAGATTTTTGCTTAGTAATAAAGTTTCAACCTTACTCGGAAACACTGCAAACTTTTTTTTCGCATGCGGTAAGCGAAAACTGCTTTTTCAGCCGTTCGAAGTTGACTGGTTAAGCCCAAAATTGGCGGCCATTTTGGCGCGGCCAAAACAGCCTAGTGACGTCACTGGTTGTATTACTCTCATGCTGCGCTGAAAATTTAGAGTGATTATGGGAGAAGAGATTACTGTTCGAAGCCCGCCAAAAAACATCTTAAGGACATCTCGGAGCTGTAAAGCAGATAATCACAGTAGCCTTAGACATGAAGAGGTCGAGAGTCGATCCTGGGGCTTTCCAGTCTATTTAATTGGATATTTGCAGGATATTTTATGTAAGCAAGCAAACGAGTGGGAGTTCTTAGATCGCAAAATGATCGGGACTCTTGGTGAAATGCCAGCTCTTAATTAAACAATATCTACACTCATAAAGTAAAAAAGACATGAAAACAAGAGAAAGTGGCTTTTGAAAATATTATCCGGACTGCTGCTGCACGAATCGCAGCAACAACGCTTCGAGTTTTCGAGTTGCTTCGCTTCGAGGAAACCGGACGCTTTGTGAGTTTCACGGCGGACGAGATTGTGCCACAGTGACCTTTAGTCCAGTTGTATCTGCTACATCCTGCAAGTTATCACAACAGCAACAATTTAAGAAACCCTCTTCTTTTATATGAGGGAGCGAATTTAAACTATAAAGGTAAACTAAGCTGCCATGACCCTACAGGTATGTTTTCAGGAAACGAGAGAAAGCGTGACAATGTCGGCGGCGAAAGGTCATATATGCAAATTAGTTCAAATTCTGTTTAATGAACCTTCGAAAGGAGTGTAAACTAGTGACGTTTTAACGAATTGTTTTGAACTTGGATATTATTAAATGAAGATCATAGACATAAGTATGTGCTAAAGAACTCAAAGTAATCCATCGGCCGTGAAATATTGTAATTGGGAGATACGTGTAAAAGAGAAGCGAAATTCCCGCTTTGTTTACACTGATACGTATGCGGCGATAAAGCAAACCCTGCTGCGGATCACAATTTTCAAAGATACATTTTGTCTACCACAAGAACTCTCACTTATTAGTATCATAAAAAGATGCCCTCAGTGTGCAAAGAAGTACTCGACTCAAAGCTTGTGGACCGTTAATAACTTCGTGATAGTGCGGATGGCTGATGCGCTTACGGCTTTTAATGCAGTAAAGTTGCCGAGGATATATTCGAACCTTGTTAATAGACCTTAGATCAACGTGAGAATCCAAATTTCAGAACCAGGCTGAAAACAGACGACGAAATATCGTGTTTAGGCTTCAGGACGTGATATAAAAGTTGCCACACTCGTCTTCGAAATCTCCAATCGAGTACTCAAGATGTTCGAAAAGTATACTGAGCTGTTATAATCTGTAGCATTTATTCTGGTGAATCTACACTCTCTGGCGCCCTCCAACGTTTATGATGTGTATTTCCTGTCAAGGCTGGACAGAAATTACAAGGTAGAAAACTAGTAGGTATCGACAATATGAAGAATAAACTTGAATAACTCAAGTGCAAACAAGAGAGAATCTATAGCGCTTCTTGCGTGAATACAACCAGTGACGTCACAAGGTCCTTAAACTCGGTTCCAGAGCCCGGACACAGTTTTGCTCCAAAAAGTCGATTTCAACTTCTAAAAAAAGCACTTTCTGTTGGGATATGGCGGAAATAAAGTTCACCATTACTTTCAGCACGTTTGAAACTATAGATTGGGATAAAAAAAGAGAGTACGAAAATTTCGTTTCAGTGGCACTTTAAGAATTTCAAATTTAACTTCATCTTGCACAAAATCATTGAAGGGAGGTCTTTGTCAAGACCTTGGTAAGGATCCTCTTTGTATTCAAGGATCTCTTTACAAAGATCGTTTACGGTATCCAGTTAGGCTCCAGCTAGTGACATGACTACTTTGGATCTCGCAAAATATCGGAAATAACTCGGCCTTACTCTTGAAAATAAACCATGCAGTTTGTAAAACATGTTTGTTTTTAATCCTCCGTAAGAAAAAAGATTGCGACTGGTACTTTTACCCATAATTCTTAGCCCACGAAAACTTTAACAATGTTCATAGAAACGTACAGAAAAGTTTTAAAATCTTCAAACCTAGCATACACAATGTCGTTAGCACGGAGACAAATATCGCAAAAATATGGCTTTCCTGGTTTTTTATGGGCTGTGTAAGGTTCGCATGGTATTGTGGTAAAATATACAGCCGCCATCTTTTTTCCTACGGCGGATTGTGTTCATGTTGTACGCTTGCCGAGTTTCATTGTCAGGTCATAAACGACACGTAGTTCGGGCTACCTCCGTACTCAAAATTAAATGAAAGAATGAAGAAAATACAGCTAATTGTTTCCGATTGCGGTGCGTTTAAGCTTACAGGATTTGGTTTTCGTATAAAGATCGTAGCCATTTCGTGTAAAGTAGTCTTGTCCAGATTTCGCCGCTTCTTAATGTATCGTGGTTACAAACCACCTTTATTTTTTTGAAACTTTTTAAAGGGAAAATGAGTCAAGTTGGTAATGTCTTTTAAATTAACTATTAAACTTACCTCTGTTACGTGATTCTTGAACCCTCGATTCGTCTTCATAATAAGTAGCAACGGTAGCATGGAAATCAGAGAAATTAGCAAGATGGCTGATACTGAACACAGTTGATTGACACAGAAACGCCTGATCGTCATCTCACTAATAAGCTGCAAAAGAAATGAAACTAGCAGATGAACGATGCTGAAATAAAGATGTCATTGACTAAAAAAGAAGAATATATTCTTCAGTACTTTTAAGAACTTTTAAGACTACATGACAAATAGGGGCGTCTGCCATATAGGGGCGTCTGACGTTTAGGGGTGCTATATCAAAATACCAAAAGTTTATGATTACCTCTGCATGGTTAATGTGTCACACTACTAATAAATGGTTTAAAATAACAGCCTAGGACTTATAAAAAAAAGTGTTAAAATGACAGCTTTTGACTTCTAGCCAGTAGTGACTATTAGAGGAAGGAAAAGACTAATAATAAATTGGTTCGCTGAGCTGAGGTTCGAAGAATGGAGGCGTCGAGAAATCTATATTATCTATATTATATTATTCGTTTCAATACAAATAATACGGAGTATTTTTCAGGATTTCGTAATTCTCAAGAGATTCATAAGTGGCTGAAGTCTCCTACATGTATTGCGACTCAAGTTCAGTAAACTTTAATTTGAAAGGGGCGACCTGTTTCTGAAATTGTTACAGAATTGTTACAAACAACTTACGCCACGTGCAGATCTGGGCTGTTATATTTTGGCGAATGTCACGCAATAAAAGCCAAGAAACAGGTAAAGAAGGTCATTATTTTTCCTAGGGTTAGGTCTTTGCGTTTTCCCAAACCTAAGACATTCGTATAAATGTTTCGCAGAAATTTACGGAGCCCACAGTATGGAAACGCCGTGTTGGATTACCTTCGTGGTTAACCAATATGGCGGCCGGAAATATTCTGGAGCTTACTTTCGCTATCTAGGCTACTGATTATCTGTATTGAACAAACGAGCATTCACTTTTCCTAATGCTCTAACTTTAAAAAAAAAAAAAAAAAACTTGAGATAGGTATATATTTTTCGATTGTAGCTCCGTGTCACGCTCCACTGCCATCAAAATACGTTGGTTGAATTGTAAACAGATATAAATTTACCGCCTCTCATGCCTGGCGCTCAAGTTTTGTTTTACGTACACGTATTTAGAGATGTAAGATTGGAGATATTAATAGTTCCCATTTACGGCAAACAGCATATATTGTTTTGGCATTTCTCTTGTATACTTCACGCACCTGACACATGGGGACGCATGACATATAGGGGCATCTGACATATAGGGGTATCTGACAAATAGGGGCATCTGACATATAGGGGCATCTGACGAATAGCGGCATCTGACATATAGGGGCATCTGACATATAGGGGAATCGACATACAGGGGCACCTGACAAATAGGGGCATTTGACAAAGAGGGGCATCTGACAAATAGGGGCATCTGACAAATAGCGGCATCTGACATATAGGGGCATCTGACAAATAGCGGCATCTGACATATAGGGGCATCGACATATAGGGGCACCTGACAAATAGGGGCATTTTACAAAGAGGGGCGTGAAGGGGTAAAATGGGAACTGGGATTTGCCCTTTTTTGGGCTGGGAAAATGGGATTTACTGCAATGGGACTGGAATTCAACCACTGGGAATGGGATGAACAATTTGGAAAATGGGAAAGGGATTTTTATTTTTGGCGCTCTCTGACCCTACTTTTTGACACCACTGCTTAATTGAGTCTATTCTTATGAATAAAGAACTAAAATTCTGCATCATTAGACCTCAGTAGACACATAGAATCATTACACTTTTCGTTTCCGCGTTCTAGCAACCAGTGTCCACACGGTTTTATTGTTAAGTTCTGTCAGTTTCCCTGGTCAGCTGTTTGTTGCTAATAGAATGATATGCGCATGTTTGCACGTGGCGGGAAAGATAAAAATTGCGTCCAATTCGCGGACTATGATCATCGAAATCAAGTATATTAACTCAAAAAATGCTGCAATACACACGGAAAATTGTAAACTTTCGTTAAACTTAAGCTGCAGCCCGAAAGAATCACAAAAGATGATTATGGAAAAGTGTGAGTTGAGGATTCTGCTGCGAAGAGGGGGTTTGCGGACCATGCACTGGAAATGTTTTATGTGGACCACATTGAGCCAGGTAACCCTAAAAAAAGCGCCTTTTGTATTGCGAAACAATGATCAAATCGAAATGCTTAGAGAGAGTGAATCACGCTCCTTGTTCACCCGAGAGATTCAGCGAGTGCCATCTTTCAAAAGGAACAATATACATCGTGTTTGAGAGTTCATCGTCTTCAACCTCACGCTCAGCGGCTGCAACTTGTTGTGACACTGCTACCTACACGAGCAACACAGACAATGACTGGGTAAAACACCCAAAACGCCAACAAAGACTATTGGGAGGAAAAGTGGAGAGCGAATTGCCCAGAAATGATGAGGCAGAGATGAGAGTGTGGTCAAAACGACATGGCAAGTGTGTAAGGCAGCGAAGTGTACGACAAGACAACACCACGGACAGAGCTGGGACACTGCCTCTGAATTTGTATGAAACACAGACATTGCTTAATCCATTAGACTTGTAGTTTTTACTTCCTCATGCGCAAAGCTCAGTGCCGGTGGAAAGTACAGAACGTCCAGATGGTAAGTCTGATGAACAGCCTGCGGAAGTTCTCACCTGCACTGATCAACGTGACGAGTACAGCAGCAGTGAAAGAGGAGACAGTGAGTCTGACGAGGATTGTGCAGATGATACAAGTGGTTTCAAAATGGTTATGCCAACAAGGGCTGGAAGGCAAAGACTGCTCAGCTGAAGAATGAGAGATTTTCTTCAGTCCAGGTGAAGGTATGTGTGTATCCAAACGACGTCAGTCCACGCTTTTAATTAATTATATACATTAGTTTGCAAACAATAACTGGGAATGGGATTTTAGATTTAGCAACTGGGATTTGGACCAAATTTAAGCTGGGAACTGGGAGTTTGCAAAAATTTGGGCTGGGAACTGGGATTTGGTATCCCCCTTCATGACCCTCGACAAATAGGGGCGTCTGCCATATAGTGGCGTCTGACAAATAGGAGCAGCTGACAAATAGGAGCATCTGACATATAGGGGCGTCTGCCATATAGGGGCGTCTGACAAATAGGAGCTTCTGACAAATAGGGGCATCTGACATATAGGAGCGTCTGACAAATAGGAGCCTCTGACAAATAGGGGCACTCTGATACATAGGGGCATCTGACATATAGGGGCGTCTGACATATAGGGGCTTCTCACAAAACCCTGTTTGAACACCCATGCAAACTCTGTATTGAGTCATTCCCGCCAACGGACATTCTTGTAAGCGGTCGCAGACGCTTTATGTCAAGTCTCTCATTTATATCACGTGCGCCTTCCGGCTACTGAAATTAGCCAGTGCTCACCCATATTACATTTGAAACTGAGACAATTTCGGATTTTTTATTTTGTGTTAAAAAGTTTCTCATTTCAATCATTCGCCCTCTATATGCTGTACTTAGCTAGCGCTCCCCCATGGGCCCCGTGCCCATTTACATTTGAAAGACGATTACGGATTTGTTACTTTGTGTGAAAGAGTCTCTCACTTCAATCATTCGCCCTCTATAGACTCTACTTAGCTAGCGCTTCCCCATGAAAACGGGGCCCATTAACATTTGACAGACAATTACGGATTTGTTACTTTGTCTGAAAGAGTTTCTCATTTTAATTATTCGCTCTCTATAGACTGTAGTTAGCTAGCGCTCCGCCATGAAAACGGGGCCCATTTACATTTGAAATGCAATTTCAGATTTTTTACTTTGTGTGAAAAAGTTTCTCATTACAATCATTCGCCCTCTATATACTGTACTTAGTTAGCGCTTTCCCTTGAAAACGAGGCCCATTTACATTTGAAAGATAATTACGGATTTTTTACTTTGTGTGACAGATTCTCATTTGAAGCATTCGCCCTCTATAAACTGTACTTAGCTAGTGCTCCCCGTGAAAACGGGGCCCATTTACATTTTAAAGATAAATACGGATTTTTTTTACTTTGTGTGAAAGAGTCTCTCATTTCAATCATTTGCCCTCTACATACTGTACTTAGCTAGCGCTCCCCCATGAAAACGGGGCCCATTTACATTTGAAAGACAATTACGGATTTGTTACATTGTGTGAAAGAGTATCTCATTTCAATCATTCGCCCTCTATAGACTGTACTTAGCTAGCGCTCCCCCATGAAAACGGGGCCCATTTACATTTGAAAGGCAATTTCGGATTGTTTACTTTGTGTGAAAAAGTCTCTCATTGCAATCATTCGCCCTCTATATACTGTACTTGGCTAGCGCTTCCCCATCAAAACGGGGTCCATTTACATTTGAAAGACAATTACGGATTTTTTACTTTGTGTGAAAAAGTCTCTGATTTCATTCATTCGCCCTTTACATGCTGTACTTAGCTAGCGCTCCCCCATGAAAACGGGGCGCATTTACATTTGAAAGACAATTACGTATATTTTACTTTGTGTGAAAGAGTCTCTCATTTCAATCATTCGCCCTCTATATACTGTACTTAGCTGGCGCTCCCCCATAAAGACGGGGCCCATGTACATTTGAAATGCAATTTCGGATTTTTTATAATTACTTTGAGTGAAAAGGTTTCTCATTACAATCATTCGCCCTCTATATACTGTACTTAGCTAGCGCTCTCCCATGAAAACGGAAGTATCGCTGCCATGGTTAAACGACAACTAGATAGATGGAGATGACAAGTGCAGTACTACAAAGATGCACCCGGTGACTGGAAACGATAAGCATTTATGTCTCTGATCGATTGCACGAAAGAAACGCAAAGAAAGATGAAGAGGCATTGAGACGAGTAAGGAATATTAAGGAGTTAAAAGGAAACCTTAACACGCAGAAAGATGAGCAGCTCCATCTCCTTTACAATCACGACACTAGATATTTAAACCAGATGAAACCAGTAAACCACATTTTTCTATTTCGTTCAAATATTGACATTCATAATGAAAGGATCAACCGACGTCAAAAAGACGGACTTAGAGCTGCTTTTAAACACCAGATCAAAGTCGATGAAAACGGTCATGCTGTCCTAGATGAAACGAACAAAATAGTTGTGAAGAGGAAGGGGCATCAGAAGCGGAATATTGCAGGAGACATGGATGACGGTGCTATCTTTGGCAGATTGTTACTGGATCAAAGATTTCGGGCTTAAGTAGCCTGCGTACCAGGCGTATAAAGGGGAAGGGGTAGGGGAGGAGGAAGAGAATTCGGGGAAGGGAACGCCTGCTACAAAAGCCGCTTCTTTTGCATCTCCGCCTACTGTTTTACGGTAATCGGATTAACAGAGCTGTCAGTTCAATGACCAATCAGAATAAGGCGCGCGTTTTTCTGCATGACTGCCTTTACGCGGGGGGCGTGAAAAAATATTCATAGCAGCGAGCATTGTGAGAAAATCTTCAAGCCGTTGTAATGTCAGCAACTCCCACAAAGGTTTGTAAAAGAGAAAGAAAACCAAAGATAGACATTCACAAAAACAGCAGCTGCAGATTTTGTGGAGTAAACTTTACTTCTTTACTTCAAACTTTCATTTGAAAATCTATTTTCCTTTGGTCGTTCTGGCACCACATGATTCAAATGCAGCTGTTTACGCGCAAGTCCTGTTGACTGTTTTGCGTGTTGTATATGCCATTGCTCGACTTAGTTCAGGCAAGACCATGGTTTCGATCCTCCATGTGGATCTCATCAGTTTCCGGTATTTCTAGAATGCTCTGTACGTCTGCAGTTGCCACTAGCGCAACTCGACGTATAGCTTTCTCGAAGTAAAGCTACGGCGTCTCCGAAGAAAATAGTACGAGAACAAATATGATATCCGTGATAAGGATCTACCTACTGTACTTGCAAACAGTTCTAATCACAGCCGGGCCCGGCGTCTTAATATAGAATGCAAGTAAGCAACATGTTCACGGTAAGTTTCATATTTTGTCCCTCAAAAGCAAATTCGGGGAGACTTAAAAGCACATCTTGCAATAGAAATGGGCCTAAACAATGCATAAACGCATGGCAATTTACAGAGGTGTCAAACTCTACGAAGCGACACGCAGACAACAGCGTAAAACATGCAGACCTATGACCTATAAAAATTTGCCATAGCACGATCTTACGGCTCAACTCTACTTAAAATTCCTCCTTATTACACAACATAAACTGCCCTTCATAAACACGAGTGAAGCTACAAAAAAAAGGTCGAGTGACCGAACAGCGAACGGCAAATGTACAAATGTCACGAAGCGTAGAAGTCGTGTAGGCTAGTCAACCCCATTTTACACAGTCCTTGGCGCGAACAAACATTTGAAATATGAGGCTTTTGTTGTATCCTGTGGGCAACACCGCTAATACATCTTTTCCATCTAGAAGAGATTTTACTGCAACTTCTTGCTCCGGTTTTAACTTGAATTCACTACGAGCGACGACGTTCAAATCAGCCAAAGCTCTCGCTAGCACATCCACTTCGGCCGCCATTTTGGTTGTTTTCGCATTACTTCCCAAACCCGTCCTATTGTCCGATTAACCAATCAGAATTTTGCGACCGCCAACGACCGCAGAAATGAACCAACAGGGGTCTTAATAGCAGGCGTTCCTCTTCTCCCCGCTCCACTCCTCCGTTTTTTTCCCCCGAACTCTCTTCCTCCTGCCCGCCCCCTCCCCTTTATACGCCTGCTACGCAGGCTAGGACTTAAGAATCGGGACAAATACCTCATCATGAATGACTACTGGATAAACGATAGACTCATCAATGCGGCAATGAAACTGATGAGGAAGATAGCACCGAATTTCGCCGGTCTGGCAGACGTTATCCTGGCGAAGAAAGATGGTTTTCCCCCTTCGCTCTCTATAGACGGATTTGTTCAAATTGTAAATGTGCGGGGGAACCGCTGGATAACTTTGTCTAATGCGCAAAATCTCAGGTTAGAAGTCTCCATATACGATAGCCTTCACGGGGTGGACAAAAATAAGATACAAAGATTAGGTACCCCATGAGCGTTGAACAGAGCGTTTGCCAAATAATGCAGCCTTCCAAAGATGTAACCTTTTTGGTTGACGACGTGCAACAACAGGAAGGAGGAAATGACTGTGGTTTATTTGCAATCGCCTTTGCGGCATTACAGTGCGTGAGACGAGATCCAGCGAAAGAGCGTTTTGATCAAAAAATCATACGTTAAGAGTTACTCAAGAGCTTCGAAGAAGAAGACATGGCTTTGTTCGTCGAGAAAGCCGGCAGCACTTCCAAAAAAAAGACACGGAAATTCTTTATGATAGGCGCTGTCCTGTTCACTGCCACTGTAGAATGCCTGACGATGGCAATGAGATGGTGCTATGTATTGCCTGCAAACGTTGGTTTCACGGTAAGTGTGAAATGGGTAATTTTTACAGCCCACAGTGGCGGTGCAAACCGTGCCAAGATGTATTCGGAAGGGAGCAAAAGAAGGAAACTGAAAGAAAAAAAACGAAGACAAAGTGCAGCAACTACGGCGTGTCGCAGCAAATTACCCAGTAGAAAGTAAGCGCGTTCAAGAACTTTACACGGCAATTGCTGGAATTTACCAAGACTTTCCTTTCCCAGATGGCAAGACTCACATCGGACGTATGTCTGGTGAAGACCACGCGAGCGTAACCAAAGACACGACTAGGAAGCTTCGTTGTACGCTAGGGGTTGACACATTATGCCGGCATAATTTCGAGCATAATACTATACGTGGAGCATCGAGCATAATGCCGGCATAATAGTGCTTTTTTGGCGGCATAATAGTGCCATTTTGCAACATAACAGTTATTTCCTTATTTAGAGCTACTATTGTCCATTTATTAAGTTAAAACTACAAAATTTCAAGCTATTTTAATGTTCTACATGGTTTTCATTACTATTATCGCACTTCACGGGGGTCCCGGAAAAAATTTTTACGGCACAATTATGACTCACCGGGGTCCGGGAAAAAATTTTTTACGGCATAATTATAACTCACCGGGGTCCGGGAAAAAAATTTTGCGGCATAATTACGATTACAATAGTTACAGTCGAGCATAATTTGGAGCATAATAGTCCGTTTTGGGGGCAGTGCCAAAAAGCATAATGCTCGATTTTAGGAGCATAATGTGTCAACCCCTATTGTACGCATTATCTCCACACCCCTAAGTACGACTTCTTCATTGTCATTTTTCACGAAGAGTTAGAGACAGATGCATCATTTTTTAGTGCTGTCATATGCGAAATGGCACACGGTGAATAAGGTCCAATTTCTACATCTCAACAACCTCACGGAAAATTATTCAAAAAAATTGGAAAACGTCTTATCCAGTGTGTAAAAAGTCAACAGGCCGAATTACGAAAACCTTACTGTAATGTCGAAATAAACGAAGTCACTGTTCTTACGGCAAAGTGTTAAGGGTTTCCCTCCTTTTTGACATTCTCTTGATGTGTGTAGTAAAGACATGCCTACTGTTGAGAAGAACAGCAGAATGCAGAAAAGTGTACATAGCTGACTCCCGAAGTGCTTAATTAGCCTTCAGTTGAGAAGAATTAACAGCACAATAGTGCTGACTCCTGAAGTTTTTTCATTAGCATTCAGTTGAGATCAGCAGAATAATGCTGACTCCTGAAGTGCCTTAATTAACCTTCAGTTGAGTAGAGCAGCAGACTTGATCACACTTTAAAAGCATTGCAATTGTGAATGACCAAGACCGTCCAACCATTCCGCATGATGGATTATGCTCGCCTACCATGAATTGCATGTAAAGAGAAAAGACATGTTTCACGGGCAAGGAAAAACAAATCGAAATGTTCAATTTCAAACTGTCTTTATTCCAGGTAAGCAAGACCTCGGAAATGTCGGGAGTCCAAGCGCGTGAAAGTAAGAATATGTTAAATTTATTTTAGACAATGCACCACTACTCAATGCAATAGTTTAAAGTAAAGCAATGTTGATTCCACTTTCTACCACTAAAGGAGAATACAGTGACTCTAGTTATTGCCAATTCATACTTTTTTCAGCTAAACTCAGCTCGTCGCCAAGTTCATATTTTTTCCATCACACCTCTTTTAGTCTATTAATCGTTTTTTTCTGTAATCGTTAGGTGGTGAGCGTAGATCCCGTCGTGAAGACCGCGAAAAGAGGAGGATACAAGAGAGGGCCAAGCGTTTTGGTCTTGACAGAGGTAAAAAATGTTTGTCATATTTTCCTTGTATCAAGTAGAATACGTATTGTTAGTTTAATTCAAGTTGAGAAGAATAGCAGTGACTCCTGAAATACGTTACTAAGTAGGCGGAAGCTGTTAAGCACAATTCATTTAATTAAGCTCTTGCGAGATTAAAATTACCCATGCTGCTTGTGTTGTAATAATGGACGTTAAAATTTCGTGAAAACTCAAAACGAAAATCGGCGAGGGCAGTACATAGCTACTCAGCAGTCTGGGCTTCATAACGGGTAAGCCAGGCAAGAGCTTCAAGGTACCGAAAAAAAAAAGGGAAGGTCCAGGCTACGAGCGTGACATTAAAATTTGTAACTCCAGACCGGCTATATGGCATACCGTAATCAAATAAAAGCATTGTTGTACTGTAGGTGTCGCAGTGGTTTGAGCATGGCCATTGTTTGAAACAGTCTTAGTGACACCAGGTCATATTCTTGCAGCAGTCTGTGAGTCAGACTTTTAATGTAATGCACTTGTGAATACCAAACAAGACCTACCCTTAATTTTACCTTGTCACATGAAATGTCAGTTGCAAGGTCATTTGTATGACAATTTCGTATTTTCCCTTAGTGTTTATTCGGTGACTATATATATATACTTAGTTGACTACATTAATCAGTTTCCCTGTGATCATTAGATGAGGCGCGAAGAAAGCGTCAGCAGGAGGAATTTGAGCGAAGAAGAAAGAAGGATAGGGAAAAGTTAATTGAAGAAAGGCGAAAAAGAGATAGAGGTAAACCACTTTATCTCATATTGCAGATGCGTCGTTCTTACAGCGATGTTACTGTTACGCATATAAGAGACCTTTTTTCCAGAACAGACGCCTGAACGCCTCCTTAGATCTCCTGTCAAATGACGTATAGGTTTAACTTTATTTCTTAGCGCGGACCATGTACAAATACAACCGTGGAGTTGGATTTTTGTTAGAACGGGGAACTGACTACCTTAGATATTATTGCACTATGCCTATTCTATATTGCATCGTAAGGACGAAGGCCGATTTGAAGGTTGTAACATATATGATCCACACCGATTACAATGATCCCTTCTATGGAGCATAAATCAACTATCAATGGAATTCCCTGCTCTTATTGCTGTATAGTTTAATAGTGATCATAGCTATATTTAAAACAGCTGTGATAGAAGCAAAAAGGTGCAAAAAGGCCTGCCTTGGAATGGCAACAGCACACATTTGTAGAGAGAATTTTGGATGTGCTATTGACCCTTAAATCCGATGCCCCTATATGTCAGACGCCCCTATATGTCAGATGCCCCTATTTGTCAGATGGCCCTATATGTCAGACGCCCCTATATGTCAGAAGCCCCTACATGTTAGATGCCTCTATTTGTCAGACGCCCCTATATGTCAGACGCCCCTGTATGTTAGACGCCCCTATATGTCCGATGCCCCTATATCTCAGATGATCCTATTTGTCAGATTCCCCTATATGTCAGACGCCCCCATTTGTCAGACGCCCCTATTTGTCAGATACTCCTATATGTCAGACGCCCCTATATGTCAGACACCCCCATATGCCAGATGCCCCTATATGTCAGATGCCCCTATTTGTCAGATGCCGCTGTTTGTCAAACGCCCCCATATGTCAGACTCCCCTATAAGTCAGACTGCCCTATAGGTCAGACTCCCCTATAGGTCAGACTCCCCTATAGGTCAGACGCCCCTATATGTCAGATGCCTCTATATGTCCGACGCCCCTATATCTCAGATGGTCCTATTTGTCAGATTCCCCTATATGTCAGACGCCCCCATTTGTCAGACGCCCCTATTTGTCAGATACTCCTATATGTCAGACGCCCCTATATGTCTGACTCCCCTATAGGTCAGACGCCCCCATATGTCAAATGCCCCTATTTGTCAGATGCCCCTATTTGTCAGATGCCCCTATTTGTCAGATATCCCTATTTGTCAGACGCCCCTATATGTCAGACACCCCCACATGCCAGATGCCCCTATATGTCAGATGCCCCTATTTGTCAGATGCCGCTGTTTGTCAAACGCCCCCATATGTCAGACTCCCCTATAAGTCAGACTGCCCTATAGGTCAGACTCCCCTATAGGTCAGACTCCCCTATAGGTCAGACGCCCCTATATGTCAGATGCCCCTATTTGTCAGATGCCCCTAATTGTAAGATGCCCCTATTTGTCAGATGCCCCTATATGTCAGACATCCCCATATGCCAGATGCCCCGATACGTCAGATGCCCTATTTGTCAGATGCCGCTATTTGTAAGACGCCCCCATATGTCGGACTCCCCTATAGGTCAGACGCCCCTATATGTCAGACACCCCTATATGCCAGCTGCCTCTATATGTCAGATGCCCCTATTTGTCAGATGCCCCTATTTGTCAGATGCCCCTATTTGTAAGATGCCCCTATTTGTCAGATGCCCCTATTTGTGAGATGCCGCTATTTGTCAGACGTCCCCATATGTCAGACTCCCCTATATGTCAGATGCTCCTATTTGTCAGATGTCCCTATTATAAGATGCCCCTATTTGTCAGATGCCCCTATTTGTTAGACGCCCCTATATGTCAGATGCCCCTATTTGTCAGATGCCCCTATATGTCAGATGCCCCTATATGTCAGATGCCCCTATATGTCAGATGCCCCTATTTGTTAGACGCCCCTATATGTCAGATGCCCCTATATGTCAGATGCCCCTATATGTCAGATGCCCCTATTTGTCAGATGCCCCTATATGTTAGATGCCCCTATATGTCATGTGCCCCCATATGTCAGGTGCGTGAAGTATACAAGAGAAATGCCAAAACATTAATATATGCTGTTTGCCGTAAATGGGAATTATTAATATCTCTAATCTTACCTCTCTAAATACGTGTACGTAAAACAAAACTTGAGAGCCAGGCATAAGAGGCGGTAAATTTATATCTGTTTAAATTTAAACCAACGTTTTTTGATGGCAGTGGAACGTGACACGGAGTTTGTAGAAAAATACATGCCTACCTCAAGGTTTTTTTTTAGCCTTTTTAGAAGTTAGAGCATTAGGAAAAGTGCTTAATTGTAAATGCTCGTTTGCTCAATACAGGTAATCAGTCGCCTAGATAGCCAAAGTAAGTTCCCGATATTTACACTATTTCCGGCCGGCATATTGGTTGACCACGAAGGTAATCTAACACGGCGTTTCCATACCGTGGGCTCTGTAAATTTCTGCGAAACATTCATACGAATATCTTAAGTTTGGGAAAACGCAAAGACCAAACCCTAGGAAAAATAATGATCTTCTTTATCTACATCTTGGCTTTATCCACTAGTACTGTATGGTGTTTTATTTTTTTTTTTTATTGCGTGACATTGAAAACAATCTATTGTATTTTTGCCGTGATAGATACGATGTAGATTCCTTCGCAATAACGGCTGCGAAAGAGACTACGCGATAGATTAATCAATTTCGAAAACATGAAGCCTTCATAAATTCGCCAAAACATAACAGCCCAGATCCGCGCGCGGCGTAAGCTGTTTGTAACAATTTTGTGATAATTTCAGAAACAGATCTCCCCTTAAGTTTACTGAACTTGAGTCGCAATACATGTAGGAGACTTCGGCCATTTATGAATCTCTTAAGAATTACGAAATCCTGAAAAATATCCCGAATTACTCATATTGAAATTTTGACAAAGAAAGCATTCGTTACAGTGGATCTAGATTTCTCGACACCTCCATTCTTCGAACTTCAACTCAGCGAACAAATTTATTATTAGTCTTTTCCTTCCCCTAATAGTCGCTAGGAGTCAAAAGCTGTCATTTTAACCTGTGAAGCTTGTCCAGTGTTTCAGAATTTATATTTCAGGGCCACATGCTCTACTGAAGTACATTGTAAGGCAAGTGTCCTCAGTGATTAGTACTTCAACGGGACAAAAAGATGTATAAGCTACATGAAACTTGTTTATTCGCACGCATACAGATTTATACTTAACAGGTCGACTGAACGCAAATCGTGTTTTTCGCTAGCAACATAGCATAAGCATGAAACAGACGAATAGGCGTAACAGCGCTTATATAAATTTGAAAAGAGTCCAACATGCATTGTAAGCACAAACAAAAATGCAAACATACTTGTAAGGATTAAATGTAGCCTTTTTTCTTCTACTTCTGCCTATGTTCACCCGTTTTCACTTGACGCAAGATCTTATGCTTCTGGTTATGCATATATCGCTAATGGGCTTAAAGCTTATCTTGCCATCACAGTGAAGCTGCCAATATAAAATGAGAAGAAAAAAAAATGAAAGAAGGCATCTCTGTGTTGATGTTACACAAATTTCATGCTTTGCAAAACTTCCGTTTCTCTACATACATTGTTTCACATATAGTAATAGTAATAGTAAGTGCTCTTTTGTAATGTAAAATGCACATGCTTCAGCATTGTTTCTGCTGTTTGTTATTCAACCAAATCGTGTTGCATTATTGTTCTCATATTTTGCCAAGATACGATATTGGGTCAATTTTGCATAACAACTATTGTTCATGGTAAATGGCCCATTTTTAACATGTTTGAACAGGGCATAATATGATGTAGACATTCCTTGATCAGCAGTGTCACTATTTTATGGTTAGGAACACCATTTGTTTTACCATAAGTAATCATGTTATCTACATTTACAACCACTGGTACTTGTATTATGTGCCTTTCTTTGATCTCGTGGTATTCTTTCTTCGCTTAGGAAATTTGTATGAGGGTGCAGACCTCTCCTGAAGGTGTGTTCGATTCAACCTCGTGTGACACCCCAAATGCGTGTTGTGTGGGAGATGAGCTTGGTGAAAGCGAGAACCTGTTAGAACCCGCACCAGAACTATTGTCCTAATTTGTCCTAAGTGTCGCCGTGTTAACATTTTCTTTGTCTGTACTTGTTAAGTTGATTAGTATATTTTAGATTGTATTTGTGTTATTTAGATTATTTGATTTGTAGTTTAGTCGGGTCAGGGAAGGGTTTTTTCGGGATATTTTTTAGGGGGTTGGATGTGGGTGTATTAACCAAGTAGGGGACTTGTGTCCTATTGTTAAGCACCTGTACTTGTGCGAATCCATAAATAAATAAATAAATAAAATAAATAAATATTGACTCACATCTTGACCTCGTCTGTGTCAACCTCACGTGACAAAGGCACTCAAAAACCTCCAGTACGAAAGGCCCCTTACAAAGACTTGTCAGACCGGTCAAAAAGACTTGTAAGGGCTGACATCATTGACTTGTTGAGAGACGAAGCCATGAAAACTGTTCATTTTGTACCAGAAGATCTGACCAAATTTATGGAGTAGTTACCTGAAAACAAGAATTTTTGTTCGGCATTTGGGATTGTCCAAGACATTTCAAAAAACCCTACAATGCAGAGTCTCATCAAGGAATACCAAGATTGTATGGACAAAGAAAAGAAACATGAATTCAGGAGATCCTTGAAACAAACAAGCAAGGTTTGCATGGGGAATTCGCTAAATGATTCACGTGTGACTCTCACAGGTGAGAAAACACCAGAACACTTCAAGGACAGGGTAACTGCTGCCAATTCCATTGGCAGGCTGACCTGCTATGCAAATGAGAGGCGAAGAATATTGTCGATTGTTGCCTTGGATTATCCATACGGTGTGTTGCAGGATTTGTTTAACTGTTCGTCAAAGATGATAGCAGCTGCTAAGGTCCACTGCATTTTGTTTGGTCGTGGTGGAACCCCACTAGCAAAATTCAAGTTTAGTAGACAGTGTGTCAGTCCTGACATACTGATGGAACTATCTGAATTTTTCAATAGAGAAAGTATTTCGAGGCCTTCTTCCTGCAGAAGTGTTATGATCGGCGGCCAGGAAACACCAGTCTGGTACTGAAAGGACAGCATTAAGGAACTTGTCAAGCAGTACTTGCTTGAATAGCCCAGTGGTGTAAAACGCACCTACATTTACACCCACCTTCCATCCAACTTTCATTACAACACAACACAATGCTGGCTGGGTTGTGCAACCTGTGTGATGAGTTTGGTTACTCAAATTTCCTTACCTGTGTAGAAAGAGCGACAACTGTTTCTGTGAATGAGTTTAAGGGCAAAGTTTTACAGCGCTTTATGAAGACGCAATTTGCCCATCAAGTGCAGAGGCATTCCCCATGCTTAGAACTCTGCATGAACAATGAATCTGCCTCTTGTTCGCAGCCACATGACAGGTTTTGCCCCGATGCTTTTGTGCTCTACGATGTTTGCAAGCAACTACGCACACTGCTGTCCAGTGTCCCGAGTGCCAGTGAACGAGAAAGCTTGACAAAGGAACTTGATGAACTCATAAAGGTTCACACCCAATATGTGGCACATCTACTGCGCACACGACACCAAGGCGATTACTATAAGTACATTCTGGATAACTTGCAACCAGCCGAGGCTGTGGTAATCGTGGATTACAAAATGAAATTGGAGTTGGGTGTCAGGACAAGAGAAATCCAGGGAAACTGGTATGGGAAGTGTGGAATTTCCCTACATGGCTTCCTTGCCATCGCTCAAGTGAGTGAAACAGAGAGAAGAACAGAGGTAATTGACCTCTGGAGCGAGGACACCAAACAGGACGCTTGGTTCAGCCAGAGTGCTATGGATGTTGGCTTCCACTGGATGGAAAAGGAGTTCCCTGGCTTTCGAGTGTACTTATTTTCTGGTAAGCAGTCAACTCAGTTATAATAATACTGTTAGAAACCGAAAACAACTGTAGTGTAAAAGGCTTAGTTTGTATTTCATTTGAACATTACATGGAAAAAGCCTCAATATAAATTGTAAAACATATTACTGATTAATTATTCCTTATTATAGTAATTTTGAGCCATAGTTTCAAGGATTTACACAATTTGGAATGGAGTATCTCTAGGGATTATCAGACAAAATCTTCTTTTCTAGTATCCATATGTTTTTGTATCGTTCTATTTGGGCAAACTTGTGATGTATCAAATTATCTCGCAGTTTAGTTATCATTTCATTTTGTCATGATTGCTACTGACATTGTGGGGTGAAATGCTATCATTTTTTTTTCTTTTAGGCTTATTAGAAAAGGTTAACCAAAATTTTGTGGCTAAAAGTTCCTCAGAAATGATTTGTCCTATTGTAAATTTACATGTAATTTATTTAAAATGGCATTAGATTAATGAAGTTCTGTATGCCTGTTTCCATTATTTTAAGCTATCAACAGCTATGACTTCCCAATGGTTATCGCACAGAATATCATCTTTCAGTGTACTTTTCAACATTTTTGGCAGTCAAGTACTCTTATTCACATACAGTGTCCACTCGTGTGTCTCAAAATTCAGGAAATTGCAAAGCAAACATTTTAAAATAATATTATAATGGGCGAGTACCTTATATAACTTGGTAAAAATCTTTTTGCTGTTTCAGACAATGGTCCACATTACCACAATACTGGATTTATCCTCTATTTGGCAGAAGTCAGCAAAGCATTCCAATTGACCCTTGTCGAATACGACAACTTTGAGGCCGGTGAGGGGAAATCAAAGCTGGATACCCACTTTGCCCACATCAGTCATAAGATTGTTAGATGGGTTAGAGTGGGTAACAACTTGGAAACAGGAAGTCAGTTGGGAGAACTGATTGGGGTATGTCTATTTGTTTGATTTAAACTCTCCATCCTCCCCTTCTCTCTATCTCAAGTAAGCACCCAAATAAGCAGCCCTGTGTATTGCACTGTACAAGGAATACATGCATTATGTTGTTGTTTATGTGGAATTGTTTTATTTAGAAAGCAGAACATGATTAAATATCTGACCATGACTTGGCAGAAGTAAAAAGTGTTCACTCCTTCTCCCCTCATTGATATTCTGTCGGGTATAAAATAACATTGCATTGGTAAGCTAGAGTGCTTAGTGCTGTATAGAAAACCATCAAGAATGGCCCATTTGAAGCCGAAAAGACTGGTAAAGGTGATATCCCCAAAATGTGTGACTGTTTTTATACAGCGTTATGCCCTCTAACTTTCAGAATTTTAAAAGCATGGTTTTGTTGAAGTACTAAAGAGCACACAAGATTTTTGTACTTCCTTTGTACCTCATGGCTAGTGCACTCGCTTGACTCCGGATTGACCGGTTCAGGCTCGAGCCCTAGCAAGGGACATTGCGTAGTGTTCTTGTGCAAGACACTTGACTCTCACAGTGCCTCTCTCCACTCAGGTGTACAAAATAATTACTGGCGAATTTAATATTAGGGGTAACTCTGCGATGGACTAGCATCCTATCCAGGGAGGGGGTAGAAATACTCATAGTTGCTTCATGCAACAAAAACCGGAGATAAGCATTGGTTTGATAGACCACCTGGCTTGTATTCGGACTTTTAATAATATTACCGTTTTAAAGTAACTGTGTACTCTGTAGAAAACTTCTCAATGACAGAAACAAGGCACCAGAGAAGCTAGGAACGCTCAAAGATATCTCGCTCTTTGGGAGCTACGAATTTTCAACTTCTGGCCCAAACACTGGAGGAGTTGTAGTCCGTTCACTGGCAGGCATTGGAAACGAATCTAAAAAAAGCGAACAACAGCTAAAAAGTCTAGCCAACCGTAGAAGTGCTATCGCAGGTGCAACAGGTGCTGTGACGTCTGAAGAATTCGTAATCTTGAGGGAACATCTGGTACATGTATGAGTTGGAATGGGAGTCAGGAGGTATACAGTGTCCGATTCGTCCAACATGAGATGGAGCATCAACGGAGCTCAGATTCTTCTGAGATGGTTGCCCCTGACCAGCTTAAGGAGAACGTCCTAAAACCAGGCTTTGCACTAAAAAGTGGTGGAAAACAGTGTTTTTGCTTCAGCAGAAGGAGGTTATGATAGAATTTTATAACCGGCAGGCGAACTATGGGATGAGGGCAGACCCTGTGGAGTGCATTTCAGAGAGAGGCCTGGAGCCGCTCAAGGAAGCGCAGATTAAGAGCTGGTGGAGCACATACCACCAAAAGAGGAAACGAGAAATGGAGAGTATGGCTGCAGACATCCAAAACCTTCACAGAGCACCACCAACTGGAAATGCCAATCTATCAGCTCCTCCTTCAGCATCCAGACAGACATACCCCTCTGGTTCTGCAAACCCTGCAACAGCTTCATCTTCATATCCAGCATCAGCATCTACCCCAGTACCAACAGCAGCAGTACCCACTGCACCTGTACCTGCACCATCATCCGTGCCTGCACCTCCATCTGTATCTACAACTACAACCGTACCTGCACCTGCCCCCACAACATCATCACCTGTAGGACCCAACTCTTCATCAGCACCTGTCCCAACACCTTTAATGACACCTGTGACTGGAACTAATGTTGGAGGTGGCATCAATGAGTCGTTGTTTCCGGGAAATGTCAGTCAGTCAACCATTGACGGCAGAAATGGTGGCAATGCATGCACTTTCATTGCTCTTTTCTTTGGCTACATTTATTGCCACTCCAGTTTACCTACACCCCCTGTTGGACAACCCCTCACACGACAATGGGAGGCAGTAGTAACAGAAGCAGTCAAGACTGGAAATGATATCCACGACGAGTTGTTCGGAGGTGAGGGGATTACTGTTGCTGTGGATGATGCCATTGATGCAGCTGGCGATCATTGCCCCGTTTGTGGAACTTTACATGAGTACGATATGTTTGGTGTGAATCCACTGGATCAGTTTGCTGCGGTTGTATACTTGATTCTTCAGCAGAAACAGTCATGCCACTTGTTAACAGCTAATGAAAAGACAATGATGATCATTGTGGACGGTAGTGGGAGTATAATTTTCATTGACTCTCATATTCATGGTCGTAATGGAGCATTGGTTGCTCGAATTGACGCTTATAAGGGCAATCAGGCACAATCGTTTTCAGCTTGGGTTGATCAAACGCTAAACAAAAATTATGGTGTGGGTCTCTCTATTTGCTCTCTGACCACAGTTAGCTACTTCTGAGCAAAATAAAGTCTGGATACTATTGTAGCCAGACCCCATAGAAATGTCCAATTTCACAAGAATTCATGCAAACAAGTATGGGTACCTGTTGTATCCCTGACATAAAAATGAACTGAAACATACCCATACAGGGGTTAAATTTTAAGACACAGTTATGTTTCGGGTTTTCACCACAGGAAAATGTAAATCTGTATGTAAAAGTACTTTACAGAGTATAGCATGATTTTTTTTAAGGAAAACTTTGTAAACTGTTGTAAAATACTATTGCACCACTGAAGCTAGTGACTAATGGTAGGAATTGTACACCTGTCACAGGTGTAAGAGCAGCAAAAATTGCTACCAAGAGAATTGAATCATCTCCGTGTTGCTTCCTAGGGTAGTTTCCCATTTAGCCAAAAAGGTCTTAGGTTTTTGTCATTGTTATAACAGTTAAATGGCCATGGAAATGAAAACATATATGGCATTGTAAAAGCTCTCTTGTCATTGTTACGTTATGTTTCGTTATTCCAACTCCCTATAACTCAGCTTTACAAAGCACTTTTTAAATTTTTTTTTTTTATAATAGAAACCGGTTGCTCTGTGCTGACATAGCTAACACTCGAGTGTCTTTGGGGGAATTCGAGAGTACTTATGTATCCAAACCACTCGGGTTTTCATTGTTTTGTTCTTGGGAAATTCAAACTAGGGGTACGTTTCTTTAAGAATATCCAAGATTGGATTCTTAAATCCGAAAGAATCCGAAAACGGATTTTGCGTTTCTTTACTAAACAGATCAATCCAAGATCTCCCGGATCATGGTGCGTCAAGGAAACCGAAGAATCCACTCTGGGCAAGGATTTTTCGGTTCCTTTGATACACTCTGATCCGGGTGATCTTGGATTAATCTGTTTAGTAAAGAAACGCAAAATCCGTTTTCGGATTAAGAATTCAATCTTGGATTTTCTTAAAGAAACGCACCCTAGGAATTTAGTAGTCCATCGGGCGAATGAAAGTAGCCTCAGTTGGCATGTTGCGTTCCAAACTGAAATTTGCTATTCAACCATCGAGACCCATCGATTTATACGAATATTCAAGATTATTGTCAAAATTATACAGATAGGTGGTCCCCAGTCTGTCTTCAAGTAGTAGGGTATAAAAATCCAAAATAAACTTTGTGAACTTGAATGAAAAAATTAGAAAACGGGAAAAAGGAAGAAATTATATAAACAAACAACGACATGCAACTTTATTTTTAAACAGACGCAATAGATTACGTAAAATAATTTCAAAAATAAAGCTTTTGGACTCAGGGTGTGGCAGCGAGAAAAATCATGACAAATAGCAGATCACGTGTCAAAAAAATAGTATAGAATTTGGAAATGGCTTATTGAAAATTGCAGCGGGATTGGGCTTGGCTAATTTTATGCCAGGGTTTTCACTCCCGGCGACACCCTGGTAGTACGTAGTCTCCCACGCAGCCGTTTTTCGGGGTATCGCGCAAGCGTTGCGCGACATCCCAAAAAAAACAGCCGCATAGGAGACCAACACCCTGAGATCCCAATTTTTCAAAAAAAATTCCTTTTCTGGTGGAAAGTCGATAAAACGCGATTATTTTATTATTCACAGATTTGCCCGAAAGAAAGTTAGGCTGACCTCACTCACGTGCATCTATGCTTACGTGAAACCAAAACTGAAAAACTACAACTCTAGATCGCGGATTTGGCAAGCCAAAACAAATCTTATCTGATTGTAACTAAATTCCTCCCTTAGGTTGTCCCGAACAGTGCGAAGTTTCTTGTCATTACTTGACACTATCTCGCTCTTGGTCCATTCGAAAGACTCTGCATCGATGTCCAGATACTTGGCGATTGTCTGGTGGTCCACATCTTGTCCTGCCGCAAGACAATCAATACCATACACCTCTGCGGTGGCTTGGGTAATCTTCAATTCTTCTGCCAATTGTTGAAAATTTTTCCCGATCTTCAATCCCTGGGCAACGCAATGCTTTTTAGGTGACGGCATGTCTTTTCCATACATCTGGCCCAGTTCATTCTTCTGTATGAAAAATTGGGTTTTGGAAATTAGTAGTGAAAAAGGTCAGAGCTAGTATATTGTCTTCTTGACAATAATCGAATGCTACTTACACAAGTATCAGACTTGACGCATTTGGATCCTGAGCCTTCAGTTGCACATGGTTCACCCAATCTCTTTCTGAAAATAGAATATAACGAACAATTGAATCTCACATATTTCAATACACCCAAGTAAAAGGTATCGAAATCTTCGTAAAGCTAATTTCAACAACTTCCCTTTTATCCATTTTGCGCGTTCAAAAATGTAATTTATCCTGAAGAAGCTCTAAAAGACCTGATTCACAACTATGAGCTCACCACAACCTTTCAAAAAGAACAGTGACAACAGTAACCTGTCGGAAACTCTACAGAGAATACCTCCAATCACAAGGTGTGAATTTTTCGCAAATCGAAATCAGAACCCCGCGCGAGATATTTCGATCACATACGCATTGATCTCCATGCATTTCTTTCGTTTTCGGCGCACCAACAAGCGTGGTAAAAATGAATGAAGTTCTGCTCTTTTTTCGGCCGCTGATGTTTGAGTATCTTGAGCCAGAAGATCTAGTGAGTGTGTCCTCTGTTTGTCTTGCATGGTGGCGTTTTGTATTTCAAGGACACAAGTCAACTACCCAAGCATTGCAACATTGTGAACAACTCCATTAAGCCGACATAGGAAAGCTGCATCAGAAAGTGCCGCTTTCTTTCTTCTCAAAGTTGACATGGTTAAACTCAAACAGGACTGCCATCTCTTCAAACGATTTTCTTAAACTTGTTGGCATAGCAAAACATCTTGAGACGCTGAACATCGAAAGCTGTATGGAAATGTCTGAAGAAGCGATATTCAAGGCCAAAGGGTCTCTTCTTTGCTTGAGAAACATAAACATTTCCTTCAAAGAGCAGTTCAGCGTTCTTGTTGCTGCTTGTCTGTGTTCTTACTACTCTGTACAAGACATTCGTGCAACAAAGCTAGACGAAAAAGAAGCACAATTTCTAACAAAGACATTCCCGCGACTTGGAAATGGACGAATTACTTTAGACATTGGTTCAGCGGGAGGAGAATATTTTTTTGATGCTGTGAACATTTCGTCAGATTTTGATATTTTTGAAGATTTCTAGCGAATAGTTACAGTCTAATGCTGACATCAAGAAAAACATTTGCGCAAATCGCGCAGGGATGAATGAAGTTACATTTTACATTTGTTATTGTTTTGTTTCGCTGAAGGAAAAGGCGCTAAAAGGTGTC
Source organism: Orbicella franksi (assembly GCF_964199315.1). Taxonomy (NCBI): domain Eukaryota; kingdom Metazoa; phylum Cnidaria; class Anthozoa; order Scleractinia; family Merulinidae; genus Orbicella; species Orbicella franksi. The sequence continues at coordinate 25,282,474 of NC_138153.1, forward strand.
AGATTTTTGCGCGAATATTTCAGCCAGTGATGTTACATGTAAATGACGTTTCTGTCATTCTGGATAGGAAACATGATAGAGATTATGAGCGCACAATAGAGATTTATCAACTTTGTACCTTTCCTCACATACAATTTCGCTGAAACTTCACAGGTTACTTGTTACGTTAATAGCGGAGCTCCGGCGGCCCGAAGGGCCGCCAAGCGGAGCCCCATACTCATATGGGAAAGAAAAGGAAACCCATGAGTTGATTTTCTCATGGTTATCATGGCTAGCGGTATTGCTCGTGGGCGCGTACGCACGACGACGACGACGACGACGACGACGGCGACGGCGACGGCGACGGCGACGGCGGAGTTGCCCAACATGGCGGCCATACTCCAAATAATAGGTTGACAGAGACATGCAGCCTTGGTTTACCGTGTACTTCCTTGATATTGGACATCCATGTTATGATCAATTGACACCTGTCAATACAAGGTATCCGCTGACCATTATCACGTGACCATATCGCGGGCTCAGGTTTACAGCTCCTCGAGGTCACGTGTTTTCTTGAAGTTGACCGCAGACCAAGCGCTGGTTATCGATTGGATCGCGGGCTCATATTGGGTTAGCTTGTTGGAAACAGGGCAGGATAGCTCGGAAGCCAGTTTACGCTAACCCAGGATTAAAAGTTAATCGAATTATAACTTTTTCTTCTATACAAATGTGTTTTGCTGTTTTGTTTTGTGTATATGGTGATTATTAAAACTCAAAACAGAAGGCCAAACAATATACAGAAACCTCACCGCAAAGTTACAAAACTCAAATCAAAATTCTACCTTTTTCTGGGTTAGCTTAATCGGGCTTTGAACAACCCGGCCCAGGAGTTACGCTTTTAGGCTGGCCTAAATCTATATTATGTGTATAATGTGTTAAATTTAGCTTTCCAATCACACTGCAAGAATTATTTTTCGGAGAATGCTTGTTTGAATTTCGCGCTAATGTGTCCTTAACCAATAAAAATTTTGTTACTAATCCAATTAGAACTTGATCGGCCTAAACATCCAACGGTTCCCGGTGCCGGGGCCTATTGTTTTCTCTTTCCGTCTTAGCCAAAACGTTTAATTATTAAAATAATTAGAGAACCCCCCTCTTTAAGCAATGTGCGACAGATTGACGCGTCAGTTCAGTACGTCACGCTCCAGTACCGTGGAATGCAGCGCAAAGCCTTACTCAGCCCCCAGGCTAAATAGAATTAAACAAGTCCTTACTTGTATACATATTTTTAAAATTGTTGTTTAGTCGTGACAAGATTTTTCTGGTCCTTATGCATTTTTCTTAGCAAAATAGATAAAGCCCTGTCTTTTACCCTGCAACACAACTTTAATGGCTTTCCGTAATACAGAGGGTCCACAATAGGGTTCTCAGATCCCGCTTTCCCGCCCATTTTTTCCTGTTAATCCCGCCATCCCGCCATCCCGCCATTTTTTACCTGGAAATCCCGATCCCGGCCACTTTTCAAAGACGTTTCTGCGTTAATTATTAATTTGTTAAATTAATAATTAATTTAATTACCAACACAGAAACCTTTTAAAAATAGACATCGCATAAAAGATCACAAAAGAATTCAATGGCTAGCAGATAAATAAGAACAATAAATTATAACGTTTCTTTCTGTAAACGGTTTACTGTTTTGCTTTCTTTTGTTTACGTATCAGTGAAAGAAAATGATTGTTCATTCCCATATTCAAGAGATGACCCGTAAACACACTTGACAGTTTCTTTCAAAGCTTTCAGCATCTTCACCTTCACACAGCTATACGCACAAAAGGTTCGTTTCTGCCAGCTTGTGGCTTTTGTGCTGGTCAATAACAATTTATGTGGTAATGTAAGAATTGAAATCCCGTATCCCGCTCTGTTCCCCTTGCGAATCCTGCGTCCCAACCCCATAAAAACACGAAATCACGCTCCCGCTCGTAATTGTAATTTCCGCTTCCTGCCCTTGTTTTCTGCTCAAATCCCAACTATCACCGCGAAGAAAAGCCAAATCCCGTATCCCGCCAAACCTATTGGGGACCCTCTAATACTAGCAACTGTCATAACTTTATGCATAACAAAGACTTTTAAAATTAGATTATGAGCCAGAGATTTCCATCGCGTGATAGCTGACGAGTCGGCGTAGCCCAATCGAGTCAGCTGACACGCATAGAAATCGGGAGCGAATGATCTAATTGTTTTAGTATAAATGTACTCTTATCTAAATTCTTGTCGCAGACACTTCCAAAACGCAAAATGTCATTTTGTTAACAACCGCACACCGCTAAGCTACTCACTCAATATCTACAACAGTTTATTTAATAAGCCAAGTTATTCTCGCATTTTGATTGGTTCAAGAAAGAAGCCTTGCACCCTTTCACAACTGTCTAGTCATGGGTTTGAATCGAGTTCAAGCTTGAAACTTTTTTCAGGCTTTATTTTAACAGGTGCTTATGTTGTGTACCCAACTGTGATGATCTTTATGTCTGTACATCTTTCTCTACAGTCCTATTATACCTTTCATTTATGACATGGCTCAGTCGGTCTAGGGTGTGTGACATGTTGCGTGACATATCGTTACATCGTTACGTCATTTAGTTCCCGTATGTTAGATGGCGTCAGTTCCATGTGGACTTCACTTGAAATAAAGCCTGTGCTTGTGTTTTCTTGCCGGACTTCTGTTGTCCCGTCTTTCTTGAGTTAGCTGATAGATACAGGGTGAAAAGGAGAATTCTGATTGGTTGTATGAACAGTGTGAAGTTTGCAATACGGACCGCTAATGGACCGCTCACGGACTGATTTCGACAAATTGCGTTTTTAATTTCATCGCACAAAAATAAACAGTTTTTTCTTAAGTATAAATCATTTTACCTTCATGTTTGGAGGACAATTTCATTTGAATGTCCACAAAAGCAACGTGAAAAGCGTCAATAAATGCTTAGCTTTCGCGGCGCGTTTACTGACATTTTGACGTCTTCTGTGACTGGGCAAAAGATAAGGTTCAAAAAAGTCTTGTCGAAGCATTGAACAGGTACGAGAAGCATAGTCTAACAGGAAGAAGAAAGATAAAGCCGTTTGTTTTTTGGAAAATGACTCAGAAAAAATACTCGAGCAGTCTCAGTCGGCAGTCGAGCGAGACTCAACCAAACACAAAATTGGTCTTGGTAAACCGAGAACCATTACTTTATCTCGCATTTAACAAACCCAATAAACAAAATGTTTATGAGATTAATTTATTTTAAAAATTCAACTTTTCTCAGTCTCAAAATAACACTGATTGATGTCAGGAATGAAACACCAAAACATCACTTAACCTTGCTTTCCGATGCGAATGTTCCAGTCCGTTTCAGGGCACAGCAGCGAGCAAAGTATAGCTCACTACAGCTCACGGCCAACTGTATCGTCGCAACTAAAAGGCGTCTCCGACACTATTTCAAACTGATTTGAGAATCACCAACCACAGAGGACACAAATTTCCACCGTCACCAACGCTCCTTTCATTCTGTGCGTATTTTTTCAACTCCTGCAATATTCAAGGCAACGTCCAAGCTTTTCGACTCACAGGGCTGCTCTGATGACAAAAACTGACTTGACTTATCCAGCATTTTCTTCAAGATTTGTAGATTTTGCAGTTCAATTCTACTTTCGCTGTAAGTTTTCATTCCACGCGAAGCCACGCTCGAGTCAAGTTTGACAGTGGCGTGATTTTCCTGGACCAATCACAATTCTTCGCAACGCATAGCAACCAATGAGATTAATTCATTTTGTATAGACAATAGATTACGTCACATGGCATTTTTCGTGTTCGCCAAAGTGGGCAAAGGCCAACTTTCGAGTTATGTTGAAAGATTTTGAAATAAAAAAGCTTTATCTGTAGTAGTAGTTTAGTTTTTATGGTTTATAGGCTGATAAACCACGCGGGATGTTGGAAGAACAACAAGTGGTTTACCATGCCTCTAAACCGTAGAAACTTGTGGTGTATTGCTTTTATAAAATAATTCAGAAGACAAGCGAAATTTCCCTGAGTTTACTGGCACAACAAACCGTAGCTGATCGACCAATCAGAGCGCGCGCATTCATTTAATTATTATATAAAAAACAAATAGATTCCGCGTTGCCGTGCGTCTGTTCAGTAATAGATCATTATTTCTTGTGCGATGAAATTTAAAACGCAATTGGCCGAAATCAGTCCGTGGGCGGTCCATTAGCGGTCCGTATTGCAAACTTCACACTGTTCATACAACCAATCAGAATTCTCCTTTTCACCCCAGACCGACTGAGCCATGTAATAAATGAAAGATATAACAGAACTGCAGAGAAAGATGTACCGAAATAAAGATCATCACAATTGGGTACACAACATAAGCACCTGTGAAAATAAAGCCTGAAAAAACTTTCAAGCTTGAACTCGATTCAAACCCATGACTAGACATCTGTGAAAGGGTGCAAATCTTCTCTCCTAAAAGAGATGGCTGTAAAGTGAAAATATTGCGATTCAAAAGAGGAGTAAAATAAAGTAGATGATTTTATGAAACAACGATCTACTGTGATTGCTCACAGGTAGTATTTTAGACCTCTTCAGATCAATTTTGAGAACAACCAACCAACAGCTGAAAAAGCAGTTTTCGCGTACAGTTCGCGAAAAAGCATTTACAACGTTGTAAGGTTCAAAATTTGTTATGAAGCAAAAATCTAAGAAACGAATATTTTGTTTCAGTGGCTCTGAACTTTATTTAAGTGTCAATAAATATTTAGCTCTAAGCTAAGAGCTCATTGGGAACACTTAATTAAAAGTTAAAAATTGAACAATAAATAAACATAAAACTGAATATATAACCACCATAACACAAATTTTTGAGAACCCGACCTGTCCTCCATGGATTGGAAATCGTTATTGATAACTTATAAAACTGAATAACCACTATAAAACAATTGTTTTAGAACCCGACCCGTCCTCCATGGATTGGAAATCGTTATTGATAACTTATAAAACTGAATAACCACTATAAAACAATTGTTTTAGAAACCGACCCGTCCTCCATGGATTGGAAATCGTTATTGATAACTTATAAAACTGAATAAGAAATTGGACTGTCTTGCTCGATTCACTTAATCCTGCTTTGAGCCCCCCCCCCCGCCCCATCCCCTCCCCCGCTTTCCGCCCAGTTTAACTACCAAAGGATCTAACATAACTAGAAGTAACATGACTATGAATATATTGGAGACTGAGGGTCTAGAATACTCTCTTCACAAGTTGTCGTTAACTAAGCTGTCAACCACCATCTGTATGGCTCCTGGGTAGGTATAACCAAACAACTCAAAGTCTTTCTTGTAAATGTTCCAGAGTTGTCTTATCCTAAACAGTGACAGCGTGGAATAGTAATTTTTCATCAAAGCGCTGGTGTTAGTTGGCTGCCATGCTGGAAAGGACACTCTGTCGTCTAGTTTAGTCTTTCTTAAAACGAATTGCGCGTCATCTTGCAATGTTTCGTAGTGGCCGAAATAATCAAACTGTACTTGGCATGGATGACACAACTTATACTGTTCACGCCAGTGTTCTTGAAATAAGCCGCCTTCCCTCCATCGAAGAACCAAATAGGTTGCAAATTGTTCGAAAGTTGTGTTATCAGTATTGACATCAATATCAAGACCGCTACGCGTGGCCAATACGAATCTTATTGCCTTACGATAGCGTTTCCAAGTATCCTGCCTTCGCTTGAACTTTCCCCAAAAGCAATCTTTGTACGCCGACAAAAGTCGTTCAAAAGGTTCTCTCACGAACATAAACTTCTTATAGGTTTTGAGAATTTTGCTGCGGTCTTCAGTTGTATAATTACTTAGAATTTTCAGTTTGCCCTTAGTTTTCTTGTGAACGCCTTGTGTAATGTTGTAGCCCTCTAAGTTGGCCAGTATTCGCTTCCAGACTGTACAGGCCACCTTGGGAACCGAACAGTATACAAGTTTAGACTTCTCCAGCACAATAAAGTTTGAGAAATCGAGATCTTTTTCACTTGAATCTTTTCCATATTCCGCACAATATTCCTGAATCTTTGTTGTAGCTTCCTTTTGTCTGGAAGTCATTTGGATTAAGAACCTATCCTGGAATACCTGCAGTGAAACATGAAAAAATATATTCCATTATTCAAGTGAATAAGTACTTTTCGATCAGAGTTTTAAAATGGCTGGCCTGCAGGTCTTCACCTGGGTGTTGCTATGCAACACGACTTGTCCGCACGCGGCGAGGTTCTTCTCTTTTACCACGGAATCGACGCAATTAGAAACAGCTGATGTCGTATCTGCAAACTACCATATCTCCTTTATATTGACTGAGAGAGATTGGAGAGTTTTAATGTACCCCATCGTTTTAGCTTGACACAGCTACGATGAGATAAAATACGAAACACAAACAAAACATTTTGAAACACTCGAAAAAAAGTAATTTCGATCGATACTTTGGACCAACGGAACATGGCAACAGAAACATGATAGAAACATTTCTATCAAATTTTATTAACTCTGTTTTAAAGTTGTCTAAGATTATGATGCCCGGAAGGGCAAAAGCGACAAAATTGTTTTTAAACACCTGACAACGAAAGTATGGTTGGCTGTTCTTTAAGTAAACAATTTAAAATTCTTTTCAGAGTTGCAAACAAAAGTACGATTCAAAGAGCGGACTTTAAAATGAAATCGGAACGAAAATACTTGACTGAAAAACTAAACTGTTGGTCACGAACTGAAAACAAATGATGATAACGTACAAGATTTCTTCTACGTGTAAAAACGTCGAGTTCCCTCATTAATATGAAGTTAGAGACCTCGTTCTTTAGTGACTAAAGGAAAAGGTACAAAAATATGTCAAGTGTTCACGGTTGGAGTGTTTTCACCCTCAAAGACTACAAATTTTCGGTATTCTATGAGCAAAATATAATATGATGAGACATAATTCGATTTTAGAACCTGCCAACAACGCCATCTTTCCAAAACAGCGCTTGACAACGAAAGTATGATTGGCTGCTCTTTAAGTAAACAATTTAAAATTCTCTTCAGAGTTGCAAACAAAACGTACGATTCAAAGAGCGGACTTTAAAATGAAATCGGAAACGAAAATACTTGACTGAAAAACTAAACTGTTGGTCACGAACTGAAAACAAATGATGATAACGTACAAGATTTCTTCTGCGTGTAAAAGCGTCGAGTTCCCTCATTAATATGAAGTTAGAGACCTCGTTCTTTAGTGACTAAAGGAAAAGGTACAAAAATATGTCAAGTGTTCACGGTTTGAGTGTTTTCACCCTCAAAGACTACAAATTTTCGGTATTCTATGAGCAAAATATACTATAATGAGACATAATTCGATTTTAGAACCTGCCAACAACGCCATCTTTCCAAAACAGCGCTGATTAAATGCTTCCATAAGTTTCAAATTTAATAAAAGGAGTCGAGTAGCTTTATCTCAAAACTCTGTGCACTACAGTATCCCGGACTGTTTGAATTGAAATATATTCCATATGACCGTGCCGAGTCTTTCATTTTGCGGTCGGCGATGCAGTACATTGGTTCAAGAATTAACTTGAATGAATCAGCTTACCTGAATAACTTGATAGTTAAATCTTTGATCTGTCGTTATTAGCCAAGCTAACATGGAAAGTAGGGAAATCAACATCAGGAATGTAGCACCCATGTGTATGGCACTTTTTCTCAAAAAAGTGCACTTCACCATGGTAATTTAAAGCCCTAGGATGCCTTTGACATGTAGATACAGGAACGATGTTTAACTCTGCAAGGTAAGAAGGTCACACAAGCTATTTAATATATTCACTGCTTTTGACAGTCTTAATCTATATATGCACCAGTAAAGAGCCTTATGTAATTGTCCCGAGAGAAAGAGAAGAAACACTGCTGCTCTGTGCCATTACAATCTGTAATAACTTCGCCAGCAGGCTCACGCTTCAAGTATTTTGCGTCGCGAACCAGAGTGGCACTGGTTGTGACGTTGATGACGCTGAATGTGTCCTCCCTTGAGACTTAATGAGAACGCGCTTTAATAGCCGGAGAAAATTTGGAATCCAATTTATTGGGCTTTATGTTTGCACAGTACACAATGTCATCGATGTTAAAGTCACGCGGAGCTGCATGCTGCGTGGTGATAAATTTTCAAACGTGTTTGGTATGAGTTGCACTATTCGCGATGTTCCCGATCGGGTGCTGTGTTCACATGTGATTCAATTTGAGGCACTTTCATGCGAGGTTCGCGGTTGAACAACAGCATGGCTAGCGATTTCCCACTCACCGGATGCGGACTTGCCCAATACAGCATAAGGATTTCAGGCAATCCCTTTTGCCAAGACTTACCTTCTGCAATTGCTGCTCGGAAGTTTTTCTTCAGTAATCCATCGCCCAGAATGCTACTGTTTTTCGCGACATGTACTTACCATGCTTACAATACCCAATTTATCAACGCGCGGCATAATGTAATTTGCATGTCTAGAACTAGTCGGTTGTGATTGGTCAACAGATTTAGCTCTCGGAATACTTGAGTCACTTTGCAGATTTCAGCTGCTGTCAATCAAACGGTTGGATGCGTAAAGTAAATCCCAAGGTGCGATAGAGTTACAGTCAAACTAGACTACGAGTAGTCCCTCTTTCGCTCAGTCCGTCGTGCGTGACGCGAAAGAAAACCGCGAGAAAAAAATGGCCGCGCGAAATCCTGGAGGCGAGGAGCACGCGAAAGGAGGGACTACCGCCTAAGGGACCGTTCACTTTTTATGAGGGAGGGGGGGCTGGTGGGATTTGGGAAGCACCATTTAAAAATCGCATGACCCCCCCTCAGCTTACCAATTTTTTCACATGGCCCCCCCTTATAGCGGTCATTTTTTGGGATGACCCCCCCCCCAAAAAAAAAAAAATTGAACAAACAATATTTAGATTTCAACTTTTTTAATATTTCTCTATTATCCCCCTACTTCACATTATTGTGCTCACTATGAAGACAATATTTACAATCCCTATACTACAGAGAGCTGTTGTTTAAAAAACAAATCAAAAGAAAGAGAAGTCAATTTCGGATCTCCTAGTTATGGCTCGCCCTGAGCGTGTGGCATTTGGCCTCTCATTGGTATCTTCCTCATCTGAATTGATGAATGCAAGAATGACATCACTTGAGTCATTTTCTCTCCTAGAGTCAATGGCATCACGGTCATACTCATCATTGTCACTTTCATCCGTTTCACTGCTGTCAGCACTTACCCTGTTGTCATTTTGTGTCAATGTCCTGGCATTTCTCAGTGTTGGTTGGCCAGCTCTGAGAGGACTCTTCTGCCGCAAGCATGAATGTCTTACAATTGCCTTTACTTTCTCACTCTTGCTGCTTTTCAAATGCTGCTTCAGCCCGTGGTGGTTCAAGTACTTGTTTTGTTCTGGAACACGTTGCTTTTTAAGCTTGGTTAGATCTTCGCACAATTCAGTCCAAGGATAATCCTCATATGATTTATCTTTTGCGTCCCTACTTAACTTTGCCTTTTCATCTGCTCTCCTTTTCCTTTTAAATTCCAGCACTTCAAGATGCTGAAGATAATCCACCACAAACTTTGATTTGACAATAAACTTATCTGCAAATAGAGCAACGCTCTCTGGGTCAGATAAAACCAGCCTGCCACCTCCATGCTCTTTCTTCGCTTGGACCCTTGGCTGCCAGTCATCTGGATCACGCCCTTCTTTTGGGGTCTTCTGGTAGGAGAGGTAGTGGTATTCCGGTAGGCAGGAATGGTCAGGAACTGGTTTAGGATATCTTTCTATGGGTGATCCAGTCCATTCACAACAAAAAGAACAAATTTCTCCTACCTTTTCTTGACAGGACAACTTTAGAAACTCTCTGTAGTTCTCCCCCTCCTCATAGTGCTCATTCATAAACTTCTCAATCTTACCAATCTTACGAAAGTAACAGTGGCCTGGAACAGAGTCTTTCCTTGTTCCTGCATTGTGATACTGAACCAAGTACGAAGTGTTGTGAAAAAACTGGAAATCTGTTGATGTGTTGTGTGAAACACATTGTTACATTTAATTTACAGATGTCTTTATTTGGAAGGTTTTTACCTCTACTCTAGTGATAGGCATGTATAAATGTTGCCCTGTCCAGGTAAAACAAAAAGCTACGAGTGTTCTCAAATCTTGCAAATAGTGGATTACTTTTTATAAATTTTAGCATACTTGTTGTGGTTTAAATTTATCTATGGATTAAAATTTCTTAATTTTCAAGGTAAAATGGGGTTGACTAGCCTACACGACTTTTACGGTTCGTGACATTTGTACATTTACCGTTCTCTGTTCGGTCACTCGACCTTTCTTGTCGCTTCACTCGTGTTCATGAAGGGCACTTCATGTTGTGTAATAAGGAGGAATTTTAGTGGAGTTGAGCCGTTAGATCGTGCTATGGCAAATTTTTACAGGTCATAGGTCTGCATGGTTTCCGCTGTTATCTGCATGTCGACTCGTTGAGTTTGACACCTCTGTAATTTGCCATGTGTTTATGCATTGTTTAGGCTCATTTCTATTGCAAGATATGCTTTTAAATCTCCATGAATTTGCTTTTGAGGGACAAAATATGAAATTTACCGTGAACATGTTGCTTACTTGCATTCTATATTGTGACGCCGGGCCCGGCTGTGATTAGAACTGTTTGCAAGCACAGTAGGTAGATCGTTATCACGGATATCATATTTGTTCTCCTACGATTTCCTTCGGAGACGCCGTAGCTTTACTTTGAGAAAGCTATACGTTTGTCTAGAGACATTCCTATGTTTCTTGCAGCTATCTGATCGAGCTTGTGTTTCTCTTGCTCGATGTATAGGTTTATTCCTCCTTTTTATTTCCTCCTCTTTTGCAAACCCCATCTTTAAAATGGGGTTGATGCTATACGTTGAGTGCGTATTTTTGCTTTAAGCTCCTTGACGTTAGTTGAGTGCTGCTATGTCTTGCACGATGTAGAACGGGGCACGTCCATAATAATCATGAAAGGGGCTCATTCCAAAATGCGCAATAATGGCGAAAGCGACGAGTCGTTTAAGAAAAGGTTTACAGCTGAACGATCCAGGCAGTTTGACATCTTACAAGCAAAAGAAGCAATCTTTCTAAGTGCGGATGGCTGTTCAGAAAGGGCGAGTGAGTTTTCCATGCGAGGGTACCAGTTGAAGCCCAGTGATGGAAGAAAACTGAACTTCTCCATCAAAGAACACAGAGCAATGGTGGAAAAGTTGAATGCCACGATTCCACACTCTTTCAGTCCAATGGGCTTGCTTTAAAGCAGGGCGAAGAATTTGCCCACAGTTTTAATGTAAAACAGATCAAATTTATAGAAGCTAAGTTGACGAAGGTCACGCAGGACATGGAAGCACTAGAAAATAAGAAGAGCAATTATAACAGCATATTCAAGGGCATACTCAAACAGCACATCAACAAAAGGAGAAGGAAAAAAGAAAACCGCAGAAAGTCAAATGAAAGAAAGAGGAAGCGGACTGAAAACAACGTCCAACGAGTTTATGGAGTCTGTGTTGGAAACCCGCTAGGAAATGATCTTCCACAATGCCTTGTGTACCCTCCTAGAACGGCCGTCCCGGAAGAGTGTATTGAAGCTGAGCATGTTGCCACGTCGTTATTTAGAAGAGATGGGCCATACATCGCACAGCTCTTGGAAGGGAATTATTTCACCAATGCTGCAAGAAGCAGAATCACCACCAACCTTGAGCAGGAAGTCAGAGATTATGTTTACACCTTCATGTACCCTGAAGAGTACACTCTGACGGAAAGCATTGCTGCTTCTTGCAACATTGGTGAAAGAGACTCCCATAGCAGCACAAGCGGCGACGAAGAACTCGACGACAGCGAAGATGAAGATGACTGCCAGTGAAAGTTGCATTCGAAAATAACAGTGTTAAATACTTCTTTTCAGTAGCTACAAATGCTTTTTGTCGCGAAACATTTTTTTAAAGCAAATGGAAAGTTTATAATAAATTTGTATCCTGCCTTCTATGTTTATTCTATAGCAATTTTTTTGATATTCAAACATCATGCCATTTTAAAGTTTTACTAAAATATTTCACGTGACCCCCCCTTTTTCCCTTATTTTTTTGGGATGGCCTCCCCGCGAAAGCCATTTTTTTTCGCATGCCCCCCCCCAAATCCCACCAGCCCCCCCTACCTTATAAAAAATGAACGGTCCCTAAGCCCAAGAGTTTGAATTATGCGTTGCTCTCACAACGCAAAAATATGATTGGCTTATGTTAGGAGCGTTGACAACGTGTTGTCAACATTCGAGATACCTGTGACGTCTTGCAGGAATGTTTTGGAACCGAAGCAAATCGAAGCGGTACCAGAGCAAATCGAAGCGTTGGAATCGCGCTTCGCAAGCCGTGATGTCCTTGCGAATCTGCCAACAGGCGCTGTGGGAAGATTTAAAATTATCCAGTGTTTTGTTTGGCAAAGCTTTCTGCCTCCACCCTGACTGCGAGCGTGTTAGTGATTTCGCCGCTCAACAGCATCGTCTAAGTCAGCGAATATAAATTCACTGAGCTTGGCCTTTCTGCCGTCCATTTGAAAGATTGAACCGGACTCTCACTTGACACCGGACATTTACCTGAAATTTTCCGCTGCTATCGGCAAACATTTCACCGCAGTTGGATGATCTCCTATGTATAATGTATAATGTACAATGTAAATTCTCGGTTGAAAGTCTATTGAAATTTCGCAATGGACGCAGCGAAAATCGTTACAAGAGGGCTCATTGGCCGTCTTTTTTTTAAAACTTCTTCGACAGTTTCGCTGAACGAACACTGAACGAAGATATACTTTTCACGGCATATGTTTTTGCCTGGCTACTTGAAGAGTAGAGTTGTGCAATTTTATTCAGATCTCCCGGGGCTATTGATAACAGGCGATAATAGGAGGACGTCAAGATGAGAAATCCTACACCGAAAAATCACTCGGCCGTGAAAGGGCAAACTCTTGGGCTTAGGCGGTAGTCCCTCCTTTCGCGCGCTCCTAGCCCCCAGGATTTCGCGCGGCCATTTTTTTCTTGCGAATTTCTTTCGCGTCACGCACGACGGACTAAGCGAAAGAGGGACTACTCGTAGTCTACAGTCAAACCAAGTGAAGCGTACCCCTCAAGATTACATTAATGAATTGATTATTTGAATATTGAACTCGCTGGTCATTTCAAAAATCAATATTAAATTGACTTTGTTTAAACATTAAACCCAGCAGCCGTATTCTTGCGGAAACGACTAGACATCTGTTCGTCGTCGTTTGTCGTTTCGTTATGGCATTTCATCGTTTCGGTGTGGCGTTTCATCGTTTCGACTCGTCCACTGGTAGAGGCTATAATTTGACTTACATTACATGATCTGTTACTTGATTCCATGCACTTATACATGAAGAATTTATCCATAATTTGCTCTCTGCCAACTGAAAATGGATTCTTTAGAGGACTACCTACACCACAGCATAGAATTCGTCTTGAATCGCGTCAATGTTCGTTTCAATGCGTGCAGAACTTGCGTGCAGAACTTGCGTGCAGTACATCCATGTATATGCCGGTGAAGATATTTATTAGTTTGGCAAGAATGTAACGCAAGTATTGGAATCCCAAATATGACAAATGGAAGAATCGCACCGACATGACTGTTATTTTTAATTAACATTGACCAATTCTGCACTGGTTAGAGAACCGCGTTTTTCAAAGTGGATTGGTATTCAATGATGCGTCACAGGCCGAATCATCTTTCCAATAGAATGCAATGCAAGTTATAACATTTTCACGCTGTAAAGATCCCTCTTGTCCACTTTCTAAAAAAACTGAATTTATTAATTAAACAAATTAGAGATTTTCTTGTTAGCACTCTCTGTTTCAATCTTAGGTTAAAATTATTCCCAGTGTATTTCAATGATTTCTGCACAGAAAATACTTGATTTCATAACCATTATACAAGGAAGTCTGATAATCTACACAAAAAGGGACAAATTAAGGTGTTAACGCATCGAGAAAAAAAGTAATTAATATATGGAACACTATTCCACATGAAATAAAAGTCTTTTTCAAATATATTAAAAAATCCTTTTTCAAAATCAGTTTAAACTATCAGAATAATTTTTGCCTATTGCAATTTAATTAGTACTACACAGCTGTCATTACTTGCTTATTCCTGGTACCAAATTTCTTAGATATTTTGTCAATAAGGTCATTTATGGGGGGACTACGTAAAGGTTTCTTTAGTGTGCCTCCATGCTTTCATACTTGTCTTAATGTAACATGCATCGACCGAAATGGAAAAATAAATATGCCTAATTGATTAATTAATTGATTGACTGACTCACAGAAAAGTCGAGCAGTATTTGTTCCGCAGTACGATTATTTATTCCCAAGGTATTGTTCCAAAAGTTGCATTGCAATATCTATGCTGGCACGACCCCTGAATCCTGTAAACTTGACAACTGTCTTTGCAATGAGTTGTCTTCACCATCAAGAGCAAGGTGTGTTACTAGATATTCAATCCCATTTCCGCTTTCATGAAAACGATCATTCACGCGATTGAAGACGAATTCTATGCTGTGGTGTAGGTAGTCCTAAAGAATCCATTTTCAGTTGGCGGAGAGCAAATTATGGATAAATACTTCATGTATAAGTGCATGGAATCAAGTAACAGATCATGTAATGTAAGTCGAATTATAGCCTCTATGAGTGGACGAGTCGAAACGATGACGTCACAAGTACCAGTTGTGACGTCATCAATTTAAATGTCACCAGATATTCTTGATAAGCAGATAATGGAGCTAGAATAAATCTATCCGCACACCAGGCTGTTTAGGATATCTACGGCATTCTGACGTAGCAAATTGAAAAAGTTCGAATTTTGTCCTAGGCGCGTGCGCCAAATTAAAATATTGTACATTTTTGTATCTAATCTTGGGGAAATCTATCTTTTTGGCAAAAAGTAACTTTCTCAGCGAAACTAAGGCCCATTTAGCGTCATGGCAGCCAAAAAACTGATTTAACGGTATTTTTTTGGTAAAAGTTTGGCAGTCATGGGTTAAGACATCATTTTACTGAGACAGAGAGTACTCCCTTTCATGTCACACTATTTAATCTGCTTTTATATTCATCATGATCATTCTTTATATCCAGTACAATTCTACTTTCACACAGGACTAGTACCTTTACATCATGCAGTAGTTTCACAATATTACAGTAACGAGTGATCCGCATCATAAAGATGTTGCTATGATAATCAGTACACCACACACACATTGAATTTAAATCGTTAAAATACATAACAAATAGCCTCCACTTAATCGAAAATATGGTCGGACATTTGTCCGAGGACATAATCTGTTCCGAGAAGCGAACAGTTTTGCGAGAGCGTAGCTCGAGGAAAAGTGCGAGCTTCGAGGAACATATAAGGTCCAACGACAAATATCCGAGCATATTTTCGAGCCAAATGGAGGCTATTAAAATATTTTTCAAATATTTTTCGCAACACTCGCAGTTTTCAAAATTGGGGAATATGTGAATAAAGCAGCCGGTATTGCAGTTATACGTGGCTTGACATACAAACAAGGCGAAAATGTCAATAGACCATATTTGTATTCACGGTATTAATTGGACCATTGTATTAGACTGGAACTAGCTTGCAATGGAGGTTCATGCGGGGAAATAAAACTTACATTTGAAAAGACTTCCCGCGTTAGCCTTACTTGCAAGCTGGTCTACTCTGCTTTGTATTGACCTTTCGCATCGTTTGCATGTTTTTTTAAACAAAAGATTATTTCACCTCAGACTCACACTCCTTGGCTAAAATAAAAAGTAAGAGAAATTTAAATACGCTTGACAAAGATCTAAAACGATTCCTTTAAACCTTGTCATTAACTAAGTTGTCTACCACCATCTGTATGGCTCCTGGGTAGGTATAACCAAACAACTCAAAGTCTTTCTTGTAAATGTTCCAGAGTTGTCTTATCCTAAGCAGTGACAGCGTGGAATAGTAATTCTTCATCAAAGCGCTGGTGTTAGTTGGCTGCCATTCTGGAAAGAACACTTTGTCGTCTAGTTTAGTCTTTCTTAAAACGAATTGCGCATCATCTTGCAATGTTTCGTAATGGCCGACATAATCAAACTGTACTTGGCATGGATGACACAACTTATACTGTTCACGCCAGTGGTCTTGAAATAAGCCGCCTTCCCTCCATCGAAGAACCAAATAGGTTACAAATTGTTCGAAAGTTGTGTTATCAACATTAACGTCGATGTCAAGACCGCTATGTTTGGCCAAAAGTTTTCTAATTTCCTTGCGATAATATTTCCAACCTTTGTGGCTTCGCTTGAACTTTCCCCAAAAGTAATCTTTGTATGCGGACAGAAGTCGCTCAAAGGGGTCTCTGACGAACGTAAACTTCTTGTAAGTCTTGAGGACTTTTGCGCGATCTTCCGTTGTATAATCACTAAGGAGTTTCAGTTTGCCCTTGGTTTTCTTGTGAACGCCTTTTGTAATGTTGTGGCCCTCTAAGTTGGCCAGTATTCCCTTCCAGACTGTACAGGCCACCTTGGGAACCGTACAGTATACAAGTTTAGACTTCTCCAGTACAATAAAGTTCGAAAAATCGAGATCTTTTTCATGTGAATCGTTTCCACACTTAGCACAATATTCTCTGATTTGTTTTGTTGTTTCGATTTGGCTGAAAGTCACTTCCATTGAAAATTTGTCTGGAATCAGCTGCAATAGATCACAAAAGAGAACCTATTGTTTAATCAGAAGTACATTTAAAGGGAAAACAATTCTTTGGTAAGAATATTGTCTCCGAGAGACGACCATGTTAGCTGGTATATTTTTAACTTCAGGATTTATCAAGGATCTCTACGATCTTCGAGATGATTGTTAAGTATCAGCGCTGATGTTCCCGTCAAGGGTTCTTTAAATACCTTGCTTAAGATTTTCAAACTTCTTGCTTAAGAACCTCAACTTTAACTTCATCTTGCAAAAATCACTGAAGGGAGGTCTTTGTCAACACCTTGGTTAGGATCCTCTTTGCAGTCAAGAATCTCTTTACAAAGATCGTTTACGGTATCCAGTTAGGGTCAAGCGAGTGACTTGACTACTTTGGATCTCGGAAAAAATCGGAAATAACTCGGCCTTACTCTTGAAAATATACCATGCAGTTTGTAAACCATTTCTTTGTTTTTAATTGTGTTGATATTCAGTTAAGTTGTACGCTTGTCGAATTTCATTGTCAGGTCATAAACAACACTTAGTTCGGGCTACCTCCGTACTCAAAATTAAATGACTGATAAGAAAAGATAGTTAATTGTTTCCGATTGCGGTGCGCTTAAGCTTACGGGATTTTGTTTTCGTATAAAGATCGTAGCCATTTCGTGTAAAGTAGTCTTGTCCAGATTTCGCCGCTTCTTAAGATATCGTGGCTACGTGACTTATCTTTTTGAAACTTTTTAAAGGGAACATGAGTCATGTTGATAATGTCTTTTAAAATAATTATTAAACTCACCTCTGTTACGTGATTCTTGAACCCTCGATCCGTCTTCATAATAAGTAGCAACGGTAGCATGGAAATCAGAGAAATTAGCAAGATGGCTGATACTGAACACAGTCGATTGACACAGAAACGCCTGATCGCCATCTCACTAATAAGCTGCAAAAGAAATTAGAAAAAACTAGCAGATGAAACGATACTTAAATTTGCACAACTTTTCCTGATGGTGTTAATTTGAGTACACAATCTTAAAATGAGTAATGTCAGGAAAACACTCGAACCCAGAAAGAAAGAAACTGAAATCAGAAAAAGAGAATACTGGCGAAATTGAATACAATAAATCAGTTTCACGACTCTGGGACGTACTCAAGGGATGACAAGGGATATGTTTTCCTAAAGTTCCACTCTGTCCTCTAGAACATCTGCAGTACCTTCTGGTTCGAGGTTACAATACAAAGACGAATTTGTGTTTGAAAAGAACTATTAAGAGGCCCTGCGCCTAAGAAACGACCGATGATTTCCGGCTAAAAATTAAAATCGGCCGATTTTTATCTCCCAAGCAGAGGTTACCGAATACTATTTAAAAATGAATTTCTTTTGTTTCAGTTTCGCTTTAAACCAAAAATATCGAGCCACAAACTTTTTCCGTCTGATAGCAGCAAAATCAGGCCGAAAATAAGCCCTCGCAAAAAACTGTTCAGAAATTACTATCGCAACGCAAAATAATGAGAAAACTACACAGTGTTGAAGAAAAAGGCCTTTTAATGCAATATCATTCGATAAACATAAAAAAACTGCCGAAGCGATTAACAAATAAAGTTTCAAATAATGCATACTAAATTAGATGGAGCGTTGGAACTGATTTTAAAATAATTATTTCTCAAAAGTTCAACGCTTTTGAAAGCAATCACAGTGGTGAATTAGACATTGGAGGGATATACATCACGTTTCTGGAAAAACATTTTTCGGCCAAAGTATATTGACTTTGTACAAAGCGTTCAAAGTTACCGTGTTTACCGTTATCCTGCTACTTCGGCGAAGCACTTCTCTTTTGCCAATACGGCGGTGGATAGCGTGGTAAACGCCACTTTAAACCTTGCTAGGCATTCAAAGACCATCCTAAGTAGAAGGACGTAGACTTAAAAGAGAAAGGAAGATGAAAAATACGCAGAAAAAGAAAATAAAAACTCGAAATTACCATCTGCTAACGAAAGTTGAATCTGGAAAATGTCGTGGCGTGACAGCGGCCATTGACGTCATTTGTATAAATAGCGGCGGAATCCAAACGAATACACAAATAGGAAAACAATTTTTCCCGGCCAGAAAACGTTTAGTGGAACAATGTTATGTTATTTTTCACAAATGATGGTCACTGAAAAAGAAATACTTCCCCAACCGCCACACCGTTTTGGCCGCAGCGTGATCTGAGTTATGGTGTCACGACTGGATCCCTAGCCGCTGACCACCCGAGGGACATTGCAGACTCGTTTTCCCACGCTCTTGCGACTTGACGTGACAAATGACGTCAATGGCCGCTGTCACGCCACGACATTTTCCAGATTCAACTTTCGTTAGCAGATGGTAATTTCGTGTTATTTTCTTTTTCTGCGTATTTTTCATCTTCCTTTCTCTTTTAATTCTACGTTCTTCTACTCAGGATGGTCTTTGAATGCCTAGCAAGGTTTAAAGTGGCGTTTACCACGGTATCCACCGCCGTATTGGCAAAAGAGAAGTGCTTCGCCGAAGTGGCAGGATAACGGTAAACACGGTAACTTTGAACGCTTTGTACAAAGTCAATATACTTTGGCCGAAAAATGTTTTTCCAGAAACGTGATGTGTATCCCTCCAATGTCTAATTCGTCACTGTGATTGCTTTCAAAAGCGTTGAACTTTTGAGAAATAATTATTTTAAAATCAGTTCCAACACTCCATCTAATTTAGTATGCAATATTTGAAACTTTATTTGTTAATCGCTTCGGCAGTTTTTTGATGTTTATCAAATGATATTGCATTAAAAGGCCTTTTTCTTCAACACTGTGTAGTTTTCTCATTATTTTGCGTTGCGATAGTAATTTCTGAACAGTTTTTTGCGGCGGCTTATTTTCGGCCTGATTTTGCTGCTATCAGACGGAAAAAGTTTGCGGCTCAATATTTTTGGTTTAAAGCGAAACTCTAACAAAAGAAATTCATTTTTAAATAGTATTCGGTAACCTCTGCTTGGGAGATAAAAATCGGCCGATTTTATTTTTTAGCCGGAAATCATCGGTCGTTTCTTAGGCGCAGGGCCTCTTAATAATAATAATAACAAATGTAAATGTAAATCTTATTTATAGTGGTCAAGCACTTAGCTATACAAGCACTAAGCTTAGCTAGTTTACAGGCATGCCACTGAAACAAAGGGAACAAATTTTCCAAATAAACGTAACAGTTAAAAATCCCAACTGGCAGTTGGCTACTTACAAAGCTTTACCAAGGATTTGACCTCGGGACTACCGAGTGACAAATCTCGCTAATAGCAGGGTGGAGGCCTTGAACCTGGGACCTCCGGATCACAACACTAGCGCCCTAAACCACTCTATAAGAATAAGAATAAATATTTATTTACCCCGACATAAAAACAATCAGCTGAACCTAAGGGAGCCTATAAACCGGTGATCAACAATATAAAATGTATTCATTTAAAAATATATTTACACTACAATACCATAAGAATATGTACCCACTAACGAGCAGTACAATTATGTTCCGTGAGATCTACGTCTAAGAAATACTCAAACACCTCATAGCCCAATTTCGATATGTTAAAATTCAGCCTAAAACGATAAACCTCAGCACGAGGCTCCGCGATATAAACCCAACAAACTCTGTAGTTATTCTCCGGAGCCTCGTGCTGAGGTCTATTGTTTTAGGCTGAATTTTAATATATCGAAATTGACCTATTCATCAAACTAGTTTTGGAGAGTGTTATGAAATTTGCATTTTAAAGGAAAGTATTTTTTCCTTTTTTCCCGCGTTTCAATTGATTATTATCGTGTGGCAGGAAATGTTTGCGGCAGTTTAATTTTGCTAATCGGCATTTTTTTTTTTCGTTTTTCGCAGGAACTAATTTTTGCAATTGAAAAACGGCCGGTTTTTCTTGCTGGGTATTAATTTCTGCGATTTTCAGTAAGTCGAATTTAATTGAAAGAGCCTTCTGTCGCGAGCTTAGCGCACAGAACCTCTCGGACCGTTTTCTTACATGACTGAGGCCGTAAAAAAACGGTCCGTGCAAAAAAAATTCACATACGAGAATTAGTTCTTTCGCTAAATATCAGACAGAGTACATTAATTTGTTACTGAGATCGTCAGGGGGCAAACACTGCAAGTCGCTAGGAGGAAATGCATGGCGAAAAGTTGTTTCGACGCCCAAAAACATGGTTTTGGGGAGAGATGAGCGCTTTTTTCCCGTTGTTTTATCGCAAATGGATTTTGGCAATGTTGATACATGGAAAATGTACGTTTTTGTTTGAATAACCGTGAAATAAGTGATAAAATTTACCGATAAACTCCCTTTTGCTTGCGCGAGGTTTATTGTGAAACTTACATTGAAGAGAATATTGAAAATTTCAATACACGCCTGATCTCGAGAGGCTACCCGGAGCAAATGGTAGAAAAAACCCTCTGAGAAGTTAAATATAAAGACAGAAAAGAAGATCTAAAACAGAAATCGAGAATTGCACAAAGAACTACTACCCTTTGTGTCAGGAAATTTCACTCAACCGTCATTACCAAAATTTGAAAATCATAATCATGGACAAATGGCACTTTTAAATACAAATACTCAGAGATATATTCAAGGAGCCATCCTTGATCTGGTGTAGAAAAGGAAAATCACTGAAAGACGTGCTTGTAAAAGCAAAACAAAGGCTTTGAGCAACACAATGCCCACACAGCATGAGTCGCGCGGACTCATTTGCCATTAAATCAACCCCACCGGGCTTATTTCCAATATTATTTGTATAACTGAGCTTCCAAATAAGCCAAAAATAGGTTGTACACAACTTAAAAGGCTTTACTGGGTTATTTCCTCTCAGAAGAGTCGAAGGTTATAGAAATCATTTTTGTCATAAGGTGGCTCAAAACAGTTTCAAACACTTAGATTTGGATTCGTTGTTATAACCACTCTTTATCACTTGATGCTACAATCATGGTATCAAAAAACTGCCCAATCATTGGTGAACATGTTGGTATCATTTTCGTGACACAATAGGTTACCATAGCAACAGTATGACCTCCTAAAAACACCCTTAATTACAGCTTTAGGGGCTTATAATTCAAAAACGGCACGGTGAAATTTTTTTTATATTATCAACTTTTCATAAGCATGATAAGACACAACTTTTGGCAAAATTTAAAAAAATTCTGTAGATGGGGTTCAGAGCCACCTTAAATTTTCGAAAACTTAAGGTGGCTCTGAACCCCATCTACAGAATTTTTTTAAACTTTGCCAAAAGTTGCGTCTTATCATGCTTATGAAAAGTTGATAATATAAAAAAAAATTTCACCGTGCCGTTTTTGAATTATAAGCCCCTAAAGCTGTAATTAAGGGTGTTTTTAGGAGGTCATACTGTTGCTATGGTAACCTGTTGTGTCATGAAAATGATGGCAACGTGTTCACCAATGCTTGAGCAGTTTTTTGATACCATGATTGTAGCATCAAGTGATAAAGAGTGGTTATAACGACCCATCCAGATATAAGTGCTGGAAACTGTTTTGAGCCACCTTAAATTAGAGGATCTACAATATGAATTAAGAAAAACTCACCAGCTCATTCTCTTCCTTGAATTCTTGAACAAAAACAGAGAGACAAGGATGGTAAATATGTGTAACGTAACAGAAGATACTTTAGGAAAATCATAAAGTAGAATGAAAAGTCAGCTGGGCTTACCTTTTAAATCACCCTCGTTAATGAGGAACAATTTTTCCCCGGATTTTTTTCTCGAGGGCTGTGTCAAACCCATCCCTAGGCAGTAATCCAGTAAATTAAAATTTTCAGGAAGTTATCCTCCCCCTGCGGATATGATGACCCGACTGGGATCGCGTGGTCTCGTACTTTCAAGAATAGCTTTTTTTGCTTCCCTTATTATAGCCTCTTGACCCTCCACGGTGCATACTGTAAAAGAGGCACCAGACCGCGCTCTTAAACGCTTCCTATGGAATCGCATGACACCAATCGGAAAGACCTTTTGACTGAAAGACAAATAAATGAACAAAAATTGGAATAAACAAAGTGTTCATTTTTATGAGGTGCCGTTTGGATGCTCTAAATTAAATATTTTACTTCGACTCGTTCCTCGAAAGTCGCGAAAACACTCTTTTGAAAGATTATATCTTCTGCGAAACAAAGTAGTTTATAGGAATGAAACCTTGGGTTGTTCCTACTAAAATCATGAGAAAAAACCCAGCTCTATAAAGTACTATAAGCTAAAAGTTTCAAATTTTCGAGGTGGAATTTCTGAAAAAGTTTTCGGGACTTCGCAATTCGAGAGACGGGCCTCAGATCTCATACACTATTTCTCCAGGACAAATTTAAAGGAAAAACTTCAAAAAATCACTATTTCCTTTTCAAGTTATAGCGAAATTTTGTCACTTCAAAACGGGGGTTTGAAGGCGTTTTACGCGGGTGATCGTTGTGATATAGTTACAGGAATTAAAAATTAAAAACAGAGGAAAAAAGAAGTAGCCAATGAATTGGAATTGTTTTTTGTTTGCTTTTCAAAAATATTGCGTCCATCAGTCGATGGGATAAGAAACATTTATGGGAAGGGCTTAACCAAAGAAACTTATTTATAGCAGTTTCTTTGCTGCACATGTACCATGTGTTGCGTGAGTCATGTTAAGTGAAAACACCGTAACCATCTCATATCAAGACCAGTTCCACTATCGGCTCTGGTTTATAGTTCGTGCTTCCTTACAACTCTTCCCTAAGTACTTTCATTTAAATAAACTAACTACATCCTTTAAAGGGTTCTAAAATGTAATTGGACTTGAACATCATTTGCGATGGCTAACACAACTTACCGTTAACATCTTTGATGTCTTCTGCTTAAGTGCCTGCAAGAATAAGGGCGTTGTTTGCTTGTAAAAACAAAACATGTGAGCAAGGAGAAAAAAAATCTCACAATAAAATATACTTCACATTTTTTAAAGAGTTTACTACGAAACCTAAGACCCTCTCTTCGTGAAAAAAGTGCACACTACTGACAGCAATTTCCCAGCTAAAATGCCTTACCAACAGAAAGATACGGGAATTGCCAAACATCCATCGAAGATCTGCGAAGTCGTTCGTTGATGATTGATGATTGATTTATGTTTGATGATTGATGATTGTTTCATTTCCTGTCAGGTGTTATCATTATTACGTCACGCAATCCTGGGACAACAGAGGCAGCACGCATATTGGTTCTCTTTTATCTCAGGGGGGCAGTAGAGCATAATCGGCGGTCTGACTACAAGCGGATTTTTTTCGCAGGGCTCGAAATTAAAAAAAATTCTCAAGTCGCCATTTGGCGACTAAGTGATAAAAATAGTCGCCAAATGCAAATTGTTAGTCGCCAGATCGCAAAATCAAATAGAAGAGAGACAATCCGCAGGCATACATGATATCCTCAATGCTTAAGGGTTTGCAAAGCATTACAGGGCGATTTCGAACACGGGCAGCCATTTCGAAGATTCCAAGTTTACAGTCTTTACATCCAAGCAAAAGGATGGGTTAAATAAAGAAGCTGCTGAATCAAACATGGCAATCAAGTTGGCGATCGAAGAATCCCCGGTTTGGTTTGTTGTATCTGTTCGAATAAATCGTACCTTTCATCTACAAGTAAGGTAGTTTTCCTTTGAGGTTAAAAGGTTGACGAACGAAAACGTGAGTCTCCCATTTGTGCCCAGTTCTCTATATTTGGTCGCCAACACTCGATGTTTGGTCGCAATGGCGACCAGTGAGTCGCAATTATTTCGAGCCCTGTTTCGACTTGCGCTTCGCGCTCGTCGTCGCGCTTCGTACTCGTGTAACGCGCTTCGCGGTCTGCTCAGCTAATCTGCCTGTTCTGAAGGCTACACCTTATTTCAGCATCGTAATAACTTTATACCGGTGATATCCGCACCAAACTCACACCCAAATATATTTAAGCATCGCATAGCTAAAAAATAGACTGTTCACAGCTTCTCTATAATTTACGCACGCGAAAGAAAAAGCGAGCGAAGCGAGTGTGACGCACGCGGCGGTGGGAGGTGGGAAGAGTATTTTCATGGTCCCCACCCCCTATATACCCAGTCAAATCTTCCATTTTGTGCTGGCGTCCAGTTCTCTCGCGGTTCTATCCACCCATTCAACAATCGAATAAAAATACGAGAAAATAGAGGGCTGTGAACAGTCTACTAAAAAAAGCAAAGCCGGCATTAGCCGAAAACAATGGGCAAACAAGCCACTTGCGTGATTAGGCTTAACATGTAATCTTTTTTAAGCTCTAATGCACGTATAAACTAGTAATTTCGACGGTTTTAAAGTGCCTATGAAATGAAATTCTTGCCCCCTTTTTTGTTACCAAAACTTGAAGTCTATGTTGCACTGATTCCTAATTTTCCAATTTAAGCTCTGGTCCGGCCTGGCGCGTAAAACATTTTTTTTGTCCCTCCAAAGTTGCCAAAAATTGCAATTGTCGTTTTCCGACGCCTGGAACTAGTGACGTCATAAGGTGTGTAACTTTCGATCGCGCCACTTCGCCTCAGTGTATTTCCTATAAGGTTGCCCCTCGTTGAGCTGTTTTGTTTTGACGATTTTATTCAGTGGAAAATGTCCTCATATAACGAATTATCCAGTGATGCATCATCTTTGTCTAATGTTGAGTCGCTGCAGTCAGTGAGAGATGTGGAGGGCTCTTTTAATTCGATCGTTCAGTCCTATCAAGTCGAGCCTATAAACTGTATAATGCATTGCCGATGTGGAAGAACGATGCGTGAGGGCGGAAGAGGAGGACGACAAGACGACGAAGATTGTATACGCTTTGCAACCTTAGAATCTCGATCGAAAACAAGGATACAGTCTGTAATTGGTTAACTTTAAAACTGCCATGCCTTCAGTATGACAAAATCATGGCGAAAGCGCCTTTTACTGTGGAAAATTTAACCTGATTTAACCACTTCGGTCGCGGTTTCTTGGTTGTGTTGAAGCAGCTTGGATCGCTCGCTCATGATCAATACTTGCTCGCTCATTGGGTTTCTCGAAAACTCAGACCCTTAATATAAAACAATTCCGTGTTTGCCACAGATTGCTAGACATATGCAGTTCTGTAACCAGTCAGTGTAAAACGCAGACTGCAGACTACAGACTGCAGACCGCGGGTAAAACGCAGACTGAGGGAAAACTAAAATATTAATAATAAAAAACACGAGGATCAAATCTGGATCAAATGAAGATTTGGGAGTGTTCGTACGCGTACCCGTAATTTTTTTCCAAAATCCCGAAAACTCAAACCAAAAAACGTTTCCTAGCCTTAGTCAAACATTATATTATCAACCTCGAGTTTTTGAACTCCCCATTTTGTTGAACCAAGTTTCCTACAAGGGCCCGAACTAATTGTAATTCTATGCATCTTAGCTTTGTTTAAGTGTCGGCCATTTTGAATTTTGTTTACGCGATGAGGTCTGGGACAGACCAACTCTTGCAGCGCATTTCCTTCATCCTGTTTTCGGTTTTCATCGACAAAGTCTACCGCGTGGCTTAGTTGCTTCAAATGGCCTTGGAATTGTTCGGAACTATGGGAGGCCATATCAGTCAAAAGTGGTATGAGTTCACGACTGGTGATCAAGAAATCGATCGCTATGGTTGAGTTTATCGATTGGTAATTGAAAATGTCGATCGCTGTAATTGAGATTGTCGACCACTATAGTTGAGATTATCGATTGCTGATTGAGAATGATGGTCGCTATGGTCCAAAAAGCGATTGAATATTAAGACTGACGATTGCTATGGTCGAAAAAAAGATTGGTGTCTGAAAACGATTGACGATCCAGAACACCTACCGATATGATCGAGAAATCGACTTGCAACTGAGAAATGGATAGGTCTGGTAATAAGAGAGGGATTCACGTATTTTAACATGAAAAAGTATCCCAAGAATTTACTTTGTGAGCTAAGAAATTTCCGTACCATTTGACCCCGTTTCGAAAATTTCGGAATATTTGGTCGAATGAAAAGCGCCCATTGTTTGTGCAGGGGACATTTGTCTTTTATTTTAAAATTACTATTAAAGGTTCGAAATGTATTATAACATAGCGAGGTTGCTTCTTTGAGAAGAGAGTGACTTATACAGATAGTCCTTATGCCCAAGGTAAATCCCTCTTAAGTTATTTTTAGACATAGCACAAAGTTCCTTTGCGGATGTTACTTGCACGTTGCGTGGATGTTTTCGTGGTCAATTTGCTTATGTTTCGTTTAGTTTGATTTATATCAAGTAAGGCATCCCCACAGCATTAGAGGTTTTCCTTCGCTTTAAGGTCATTCCTGACATTTGCATTGCGCATCCTTACTGCGCATAATTTATGGCGTCATTAGCGCGCGCTCGTGCACGCGCATATTGAAAACATGACCGATTTAATTTGCCTTGATATTGAGCTCTTTCAGTTGAAAATTGGCTCTATCTCACCAACGAGCACAGGCACCCCAATTTTTTTCTAGTCATTGTAATCAACTGATCGCGTGAGGAAAGACTGATCCAATTTCTATTGCTGAAAATTGAATAAATAAGAAAAATAGCAGATACACTGTGGTCTTTTCTATTTTGCAGTCGGTAACCACGTCAAGAAATTTGGTTCAAATTTTTAATCAAGGATTTAGCTTTCTGTCTGAATCAAACTTAAAATGTTTATTTGTGTCCGACACAATGTATTGACTGTAGTTTAATACGTTTTCTTATGAGTCTGGGCTCACAAAGATGTTACAATTACTGGGAATGCGTTTTTATAATAAGCATTAAATAATGCCAAAATGGGGCATTTTGAATGCCTCACTGCTCCTTAATGAGCATGGGCACCCCCCTTTTTATTTCAAAAGTGAAGTTATCATATGACAAATATTCAGTGGACAAAGTTTGAACAAAAATCTATTGTCACTTTTATTTCAGCGGAATTACCTTAAAACGAAACGAAACGAAACAAATCCACCACGAAAACATCCACGCAACGCGCGAGTAACATCCGTGGAAGAACTTTGTACCATGTCTAAAAATAACTTAATAGCGGAGCTCCGGCGGTCCAAAGGGCCGCCAAGCGGAGCCCCATACTCATATAGGAAAGAAAAGGAAACCCATGAGCTGATTTTGTCATGGTTATCATGGCTAGCGGTATTGCTCGTGGGCGCGTACGCACGACGGCGACGACGACGACGGAGTCGCGCAACATGGCGGCCATGCTCCAAATAATCGGTTGACAGAAACATGCAGCCTTGATTTACCGTGTACTTCTTTGATATTGGACATCCATGTTATGATCAATTGACACCTGTCAAAACAAGGTATCCGCTGACCAGTATCACGTGACCATATCGCGGGCTCAAGTCTACAGCTCATCGAGGTCGCCTGTTTTTTTGAAGTTGACCGCTGATTAAGTGCTAGTTTTCGATTGGATCACGGGCTCATCTGAGGTTAACTTGCTGAAAATAGGGCAGGGTTGTTCGGAAGCCGGTTAACGCTAACCCAAGATTAAAAGTTAACCAAATAATAACTTTTTCTTCTATGCAAATGTTTTTTGCTGCTTTGTATTGTGTATTGTGATTATTAAAACTCAAAACAGAAGGCCGAACAATATACAGAAAAGCTCAACGCAAAGTTACAAAACTCAAATCGAAATTTGACGTTTTCCTGGGTTATTTGGCTCTGAACAACCCGGCTCAGGAGCTACGGTTTTAGGCTGGCCTAAATCTATATATTAAGGCCTATATGGAGGATTCACCTTCTCTTGGTCAACACCCATTGTAGGATTATCGAATGATCTTTGCGAGCATTGCGGCGAGCACGCGAGCAGAGCGTTGATTCTTGAGACAATTTAAAAAATGCAAAGCGCTTTAAAAATTGTAGCCTGCAGAACACAGACGGATTAGTGAGGCATAGAGCAAAACGCGATACACGAGGGCGGAGCGCGACCACTTGCGCGAAGTTCGACTTGCACTTGGAGCTCGTGGTCGCGCTTCCGCGCTCGTGTATCACGCTTCGCGGTCTGCTCCGCTAGTCCGCCTGTTCAGCAGGCTAAAAAACGCAGATGGCGAGCAGAAATAAAAAGAAACGCTGTTTTGCTCCAAGTAATCTCGCTGACACCCCTAAAACAGGACAAAAGGCGCAATCGCGGTTCAACCAATCCCAGCAGCTAACAACCAATTACGCCTTTTTGACGCCAAATTTTGTCCCTTAGCTTTCGCAACATAGCGGCCAAAATGGCATAATTTTTGTGTGTATGTATTTTCCACTTCAAAAGTATGCCAATTAGCCTTATTAGTAAAGTTACAAGAGTCCACAAAGCTACGAGAGTCGCGAACGATACAAGTTTATGTTCCACCATTTTGGTTGTGTTTTTTGGATTTCATCCCGGTCGACCGGGCTGAAATTTTCCATATGAACAGACAACAGAATTCGTCTCGGTAACCGAGCCAAGCGATTTCGAGTTTCGGTTTCGATGATCTGCAAACTGGTTTGCCAATGATTGACTGAAAAAGATTCAACGTACTGAAACTTCATTTGGAGGCTTCTGGGATCTAACAGGTATGAGGGCCGAATAGTAATAGTAATATTTTTCATGGTTCTAGATTACTTTCTATCTTTGCGGGTGCCTTTCGCGAAGACTTCTTATCAATACGCTTGTTAGTTTCAATACTAAAATGTCAGCAAAACAAGGAAGCATGTTTCCAAAAATATTCATAGCGCGTGTATGCTTTGCCATACGAGAATCGAGCACAATTTAACGAGAATACGAGCTTGCGAGCAGTTCCAAAAATTTTGCGAGCGCCGGAGCAAGCGAGCACTCATCTAATTTTTGTGAGCAATTCGAGCAGGGGCCACATTTTGCGAGCACTTCTAAATTGAATAGGACCATTCGATAGCCCTAGAGTGCACGGTCAAGGCAAAGAAAACTAGCACAACATACAACAAAGAACTTTGTCGGGCCTCAAAACCAATTCCCTCTATTAACTTTTGAGCGATGCAGATGAAGTTTTTGTTGACCATTTAAGCTAAATATTGCATTACATTTTGGTTTTTCCACAGGGGACTCGAACACTGCATCAGCAGTAAAAATAAATGTACTGTTATTTACTTGTGTTCCAGTGTCTTTTTTAGTCGTTTAGAAGGGATCTGAACAGGCTCGATTTCCGCCGCTCTCTTGTGTCTGGTCTATCGTTCCTCGAACGTCTGGACTACTCATAATTTAATTCATGGGGCACTCCTGGTCGCCGGAAATGTCATCTGATCTAAACACAAAGATTGGCAACGTCATCTTGGGATCAGGTAGTTTATTAGACATAATCCTACATACAACACTATTATATCATTGAAAACTACAATAGGTACAGACCATGTGATGATTTTCTTGAGAATTCCTCCTCTCAAATTTTCAAATAGTTGTGTGCATATGAATAAGTACTTTTTAGAAGGATAAAGGAACTATTCTCTAGAGAATATTACGTGGTCTGTAATGGGACAACAAACCGCCCAAGCGAAAAACGTCTATTACTGGGACCTCATTGGTACTCAACAAATCTTGTGACTTGCATGCTGCAAAGTTGCACAGTTACGAATAGACTCTGGCCCTGCCCGGCCCCAAGTATATCAAACAGTTCTCTATGTCTACATATTAATATGATTAATATTCACTACATCCTGAACAGGCCCATATGACACCTACAGCTCGAAACATTTGAACATTTTCCGTTCTCTTTTGAAAGATTTTTGTTCAATTCTTCCAACCTACTTTGTTTCACATTACTGCTGCGGAAGGGTACTACATGCATAGTTCTATGGAAGCAGCACTGTTAGAACTGCTGTTCGACTGTGGTGTAGCAAACTGGTCATGTCAAAGGTCACATGTTGGTCTGCATGGTTTCTGCAGTTATAGCCTGCAGTACAGGCGGATTAGCGAGCTCTAGCACGATACACGAGCGCGCGAAGCACGAGAACAAGCGCGAACTAAAGTTGACATCCTGTAATTTGCCATGTAAGTCTTGCTAGTTCGATTTGCTTTACCCGCGCTTTAGCTAATTTAAAAATTTAATTTTGCCTGGCTTCGCCAGAGACTGGAATCGCCATCCTTAAAGAAGGTAATACATCTATTTGACCGACTATTTTGTCTCGCGAGCTCAATGTTTAGGTTTATCTCTCTCTTTGTTGACTTTGTTATCTGACGTTCCGGAACTCAAGATTCAAACTTTCCCGATCCTCTTGGCTGACTAAGGAATACATCTTGGCCATCGACCAACTTTTTTAGCGTTTCTCGTCGTGAATTTTTAAACTTATGATCTTAAACGTCTCTAAAGCCCCGGCCAAACGTTGGGCGCAACATTTTTGCGCGCGTTTGGCCACCCTGTTGCGACGTATTCTCTATTTTCCAATTGCCCATAATTCACTCTGTTTGCCCCCCAAATTTAGCATAAACTATTATTGTGAGACGCTCTTGGGAGGTCTGCATATTTCCAAGAGCATTTCACAACAATAGTTTATGCAAAGTTTGACCATTTTCAAATTTGAGCCAACAACATCCAACATGTTACAACACGTCAGGGTGGCCAAACGCGCGCAACATGCTGCGCCCAACAGTGTTGCGATATGTTGCGTTGAAATGTTGCGATCATTTGTGTCGCATGACATTTATCAATTTCACATCATCCAGGGTAGCCTGCGTTGCAAGCGTTCCCGTGCGAAGAGCTTTTCTGCATTCTGGCCGCGCGTAAATTAGAGCGAGAGTAAAAATCGACGAAGCAGGGGGTGGTGGGGCGAGAAAGGGAACGCTTGCCCCAGACCCTAGATTTCGAAAAACGCCCACTGGTTTTCACGGTTGAGTTACTCGTTTGAAGGGCAATAATAAGTCAAATGTTCAGCTTAAGACCAACTTTTCCTGAGGTTTAACTCTAACCGTTGGTTCATTAGCTTGACGGTCATTTCATTCTCTTGCTGCTAGAAAAATAGTAGTTAACCGTTGAATTATAGAACCGACGGGAAAACTTTACACGGCATCTGAATCAGGCTCGAAAACAACCGGGCTAAAGGTTCCAATGCATAATTCACTAATTCTATTTTCGCTGTATTGTTGTTTGGTTGAAATTAAGATGGGATTTGCGATGCTGAGGTTCGATATAACATGGCTCGTTATGTAGGGGCTCTTTATATCGGGGCTCGCTATATCGGGTGTTAAAGCTATATGGGGGCTAGTTATGCAGGGGTTCATTATATTGGGGCTTGCTACATCAGTGTTAAGGTTATATGGGGATTAACGTTTTATAAGAGCTCATTATATCGGGATTAGTCATACCGGGGCTCGTTATACCGGGGCTCGTAATATCGGGGCTGGTTATATCGGGGCCCGTTATATCGGGATTAAAGTTATACGGGGTTAGCTATACAGGGGCTCATTATACCGGGGCTCGTTATATCAGGGTTAACGCTACATCGGGATTAAAGTTTTATAGGAGGTCATTGTATTGGGATTAGACATACCGGTGTTCTTTGCACCGAGGCTCTTTATGTCGGGATTAAAGTTATGTGGGGGTCAGTTATGCGGGGTCCTGGTAATATCATTGTTAACGTAATATGGTGATTGACATTTTATTGGGGCTAATTATCCCGGGATTAGTCATTCCGTTGCTCGTTATATCGGCGGGGTTCTGACCCGCACATTTTACTGTGTTACTTTAGAAGGCCTGAAGGCCTGAAAATCGTTTGTTATCCCGGAGACTTCGTTCTAAAAGAGTTACATCGTGCTTCCATTGTGTACCATAGAAAGAATTGAACGTTAAGCTGGCTATTAAAGGGCTAATTGCCGCAATTAACTAATTAACACTTTCTGTAAAAAAATGCTAATTAACACACAATTGACTATGAAGCAGTTTATTTGTAGTAATTGAAACTGAGTAATGGGTTATTTGTTCTGCTAGTCTTAATGTGTATTGTTGATCAGGTAGTTTAAATAAATATTTTTTCTTTCTCATGACTTAAGCGAAAAAAAAAAATTGATACAGGTTTACCTTCTCCTGTTGTGCGCCAAAGAAATTCAAAACACTGCATAGTAATTAACTAGAACTTAAGACAGTTATCAACAGGTTTAATGACGCTAATTGCCCTAATTAGCGCACTAATTGTTTAGCTAAGCCACAAATAAACAAGAGTTGACATGTTAGCAGTCGTTTTTATCCGTTTTGCTCAGTTGCCTTCTGTCACTGAACTTGAAAGGTAGGTTCGTGTAATGGTGTTAACAGTCTTTGTCATTTTTGTGGTCAATTTCCTCAGAAATTGTGCGAGAATTACATCGCAACAGCAAAATTGTTTTTTTTATTGCTTCTAACAACCAGTTTGTATCTGTACACACTTGGAAAGAAGAGAATTTTTTCTGCTTTGCGGTGACGTGGTAAATTTTGAAAGGTACGTTCAAATTTTTCTCCACTACAATTCAATTTTATCTAATGTCTAATCATAATCTATTGTTATTTGTTTTCGCGTAAACTTAACTGGGCCGTTGCCAGAAAAAGTTGTGACTGAGGCAATATGTATGAAAAAATTATGGCTGAGGCAATGTCCATGAAAAAATTATGACTGAGGCAATGTCCATGAAAAAATTATGACTGAGGCAATTTCAGTGAAAAAATTTATGACTGGGGCCATGTCCATCAAAAATTATGACCGAGGCAATGTCCACGAAAAATTTATGGCTGAGGCAATGTCCATGAAAAAATTTATGACTGCATGAGGCAATGTCAATGAAAATATTTATGACTGGGCCATGTCCATAAAAAGATTATGACCGAAGCAATGTCCACCAAAAAATTATGGCTGAGGCAATGTCCATGAAAAAATTTATGACTGGGGTAAATTCAAGTGCCTCAGTTTTCCTGTTACAAGCTACGGCCCTGCTTGATTTCGCGAAAATGTGTCAAACAGGTAGTCTCTGCAGAATAGGAGCGAGAGGTATTCGACGTGACCATAAGAAACAAAACTCGCAAGAAGTTGACAGGTTTTCAAGTGATAAAGCACGACTCGACACCACGCTTTACTACTAAGGCCAGCTGCTACGATGTGCATTAACGGTTAATTTCCTGCGCTCAAAGGAGGTTCAAAGGCTCGACACGAAGCTTCAAGCTTTTAAAAATACAAGATGAGAACAAACACTACATATGTAAAGATACGTTAAGAAAATAAGAAAAGGTTTATGCCCGCGAATTAAATCTCTCGTCGTTAATTTTTGCGATAGCTTGTTTTCGCGGGGACTTTTAATATCGTGATTTTTTTCTATCATCGCGAAAATCGGGGGAATTTGGTGCTGTTGTCTAAGAAAATTCAGGCAGTACTTACAAAAATTGATAATTGTATTCTGTAACATTTTTTACTCTCCTAGACAAAAATTTACCTAGTATCAATTAGTCGGAGCACCCGAAAAAAAAAAAAAAATACAAGGTGCTGATAGCATTTTCAGTCAATGGATTCTCTATTGAATCTTCTGTACCCAGATTCTTACATCGTCGAAACGGAGAGTTCTTTCCTTGCAGGAGGAAACAACATATTAGAAATCTGAAGTTATTTGCTGAAGGACCAAGCCTGATCCTTCTACCATTTCATTTCTTTTGACAATGCTTTAATTGTTGATTTAGGTAGGGATAGCATTCGATAGACGTTGGAAGCTAAGTTCCCTCTAATCAAAGCGAAATGGAACAAAGACAAGAATAAAATGTGCAAAGTGACCATGACTTTTAAGACAAAGCAGTAGAATGTGGAACTCAATAAATTTATTGTGCGCCAAACAGAATATATATTTTAATCCGGTTGGATTGAGCAAAATAAATGAAATTCGTTTGTTCTACCTCCCAACTCAAATACGTTTCAGCCGATCGGAGAACGTGTCACGTGTCGTGGGTCAAAACTCACTAACTCCCTAAGGAAAAAACATGAACTTTCGACTTGCACGTGATCAGGTCGTGCTCCTTAAAACCACGGCAAATTTGTGAGCCAGCCGGCGTAAAGCAAACGATTTCTTCGCAGTTTTTTTCTACTTTTGAGTTGGGAGGTATAACAAAACACTTCATGACTGGCCCCGTATAAAACAGTGAGTTTTGTTTCCCGTCGACCTCAATGTTCCTCAATGAACATTGAGGGTCTCGGGGAAACAAAACTCATTATTTCCCTTAGGGCCAGTCATTAAGTGCTTAATATCGGAGTTCAAAATCAAATTGGTATATCGGTTCATGAATCTTTACTATCTGGTTCCGGTGTTTATTCACTCGGCGTCTAAACAAGAAAATATAGTTTTCATCAAAACGATTGCAGCCGGTACGAATTTACAACCTGTGTATTTGGATCAACAAAGTTGTTTTTGCTCTTTAACAATGGCCTTTGCGCCTTGTTTTCGCTTTCTTCTTTATTTGTTGTTAATTGGGTGTAATGACATTTCACCTTGTTATCCTAATTGGCATAATCACCTAATTACCCACCTTAGGGCTACAAAACGTCCTGAATATCGGCAGCGGATCTGTAGTATTTTTTTTTTCTACATTGGTTGCTCTGCTCTTGACGCTAAAATTAAGGTACAGGTAACTTCATCTTGTACATTGTACTTACTGGTCACTTTTAATTTTGTAAGAGTCTTATCGTATCGGCATCATTTTCTCGAAGGACAAAGTATTTTATCTTATTTTGGCTTTTATGACCTTTTATGCTTAGAGCGAAAACGGCAGAAATTTGTCAGTAGTACTAATAATCGCACTCAAGTATAGGTTCTTTCAATGATCGATCTAACTTCAGATTACAGTTTTGGTATTCTGGGACATTTTCACGGCGGCTATAGAGCGATCGCTGCTATCGCTGCTAAGGTCATGGTTTACGTTTTTCCTTCTTAACACGCGGTGAAGGCATCATGACCTCTGACATTTAAAGAGCGTGTGAAACTTAGTAATTGTTGAAATGTTTGGCTCTTTGGGTGTGATATTGAAATCAATATTGGCTTTTAAAAACTGCGAAATTTCCGGGTGGCAAAAGCGCTAATGGCCGGTATGTTTTTTTGGAAAATTTTTGAACCCGCGTCGCACAGCAAATATTCAATGCATCGGGCTCAAATTACTTGCGACAGTGTGTACCATGTCCTGGCCTTCAATATTCAGAACTGTTATTTTGTAGTTTGATTTAAAACTCTATGGCGTATGCTTCTACATCCTAACGCGGCAAATATTGGAAACAACGATAATTCCCCTGCACCGATTTTCTGGGGCAATGGAAACGTTTTGCACTAGAAAAGAAATATTCCTATCTATTACGTATGGGTTATTGACCAAGTGTGAGGTCAAGATGGCTGGATATTGGCCAAGTTCTTTTTTTGCGTGTTTATGGACCGAGACGGAGTCGAGGTCCATAAACTGGCAAGAAAAGAACGAGACCAATATCCAGCCATCTTGACCGAACAAGCTTGGTTAATAAAGGATTTATTATATAGCTTTCAGCGAAATTTTTCTTGCGGGACACGGCGGGTAGTCCCGAGCGGGCAAGATAGCTCTATCTTGCCCGCTCGGGTAGCCAATCACAGCGCAGGATTTGACTCATCTTGCCCGCTCACGGAGCCAGCCATATAATAAACTGGAATAAAGCGAAGAACGCTCTGTATTTAGAAAAAGAAGGAAAACACTGATTTCACGTGTGTCTATGTAGAAACACGAGTAGAGGTTTGACAGAAGGGGAAATGCTGTGGAAACATGAGCCATGCGCCAATGGCCAATGTTTCCTATACTGGGAGCAGTCTCTCTTTTGTTCGGAAATCCGTGGGGAGGAACGCAGAACAAGTGATCGTCCAAGCGTGACTGCGAGCGTGACGTGCGAGTGGCGAGCGGCGAAGCCTCGAGCCGTGAGTAGCGCGGGCATCGGAAGACGAGCGAAGTCGCGGACCTTAAGAGTCGAACAGCAAGAGACAAACTTTACAACAATTCGCTTCATGTCACTTATAAAAGTTACTGACAGATATGCGTCATAACTTCGTAGACCAACCAATGGTATTACTCCGTCACGAGAGTGCCGGGCCTCCTATTAAAATGTTGTATGAAACCATTGCAGCCTCTCTTTTCGCTCGTCTTCAAACGCCCGCGCTACTTGCGGCTCGCGGCTTCGCATATCGCGCTCGCACGCTGACGGCTGCTCACTTGTGTTGCGTTCTTCTTTGCGTTATTTGCCAAGTATTAGAGACCAAAGTTATTTCTACTTTTAAAAGATATTCTTTATATAGGAATCAAGAATCCAGTTCACAAAGAAGATAAGAGAGAGCTATGTACATACAAAGCTTTTTATTTTGGGGTCCTATCCGGCGCTACTTTGGAAAACTAAAGGTGGCTCTGAACCCCCTCCGGGAATTTTTTTTTTATAAGCTGCAAAACGTTGCATCTTAACTTGCTTAGCACATATATCGATAAGCGCTTAAAGCTCAAGTTAAGGGTATTTTAACAAACAATGATGTTGTGGTGACCAGTCATATGAAAAAAAAAAAAAAAAAGATGGCCCCAACTTGAACTCGAATGGTTAGGCATTGGTGTGGTGCCGGTGTGGTGCCATTAATTGTAGTATTTAACACTTCAACATTGTTACAGTGCCCCCCCCCCCCCCCGTGCGGTGCCCGCAGTTCGCACGTTACGTCTAACGCCCCATTTGCCAGTGCCCCGCATTACCAATATTTCCTTTATTATGATCCATTTGCTTAGACTTTCAAATAGTCCCCAATAGAGATTGCGTGATCAACAATAGCAGAAGCGTGACCTACCTGAGTGAGCGCTTTGAAATGCTCGGCCTTTCTGCCGATGCAGTCGTCGATTCATTTTACCATTGTAAAAGGCATCACAGGTCCCAGCAACTAGCTTTGCATTCTATCTCAGATTTTGAGAGCGATTGAAACGGGAAAAAAAAAATTAATCTGGCAAGTGTTCTGAAAATAAGGCAATTAAATTGCTTGGTTTCTTTTTAGATGTTGTTCTTAGTGTTTCACAAAATTCAAATTAAATGCAGCAACAAATAAGAATAAAACCAAAAAACAACCGCAAAAGAAAAGCAAAAACTACCTTCGTGTGGTTTTCGTGAGGTTTCGTGTTTGCTGGTCGAGTGAACTGCACAAGCGCATACAGAGCAGCTTCCGATGGACGTCCGGTGCCGCTTCCGGTAGCTACCGGAAGCTACTCTATCGAGGACACTTCTGGTATTTTTTTTAAACACAACAGAAGCTTTTAAGAATGCTGAAGGGAAAGCGATTTCTCATCAAATGCAACATTCTTCGACGAACTACGATTTAACCCAAGGGTGGAAACAGAGCTATGCATTCCTGTTGTGAAACCATGCCATTTCTCAAAATCTGACTTTTTAGAAATGAAATCAAATCTATGCACAGAGAAGCGCGGATTTAAATCAAAATATCAAATCAATGAAAAAAAAAATTGCATTAAGAACTCAGTAATAGACTCTAGGGTGGGGAATTTTGGATTTTTTTTTTTGCGTGACTCCTGACGTCATCGTACGTAAAATAAAAAAATGACGATGTTACATGACGTTGTTAAGTGACAGTACATTTTCCTTAGCAACGTCTTAAAAAGATCAGTAAATGGATCATAAAAAAAAAAATACAGGAATAGTAGGAAATTAAGTAAAGATTCAGGTAAGAAAAGTGTCATATAACAACTTTTTGTGGCTACTGTCAGTTAGGCACTACTAGCCAAAAGGTTGCTTCCCGTGAAAAACAAAAGACGGAAACTACCCAGTCCTCTCCCACCAGGGATATTTTGGCGCATGTGCGCATTTTGCATGACAACTGTTTAGTTCAATGCCACACGAATTTGATTTTCGTTTTGTAGCTGCGCCTGACCGACATTTACCCTCTTGTATCGTTGATATTTAAGGTTCAAGCTTTCAGTGGCCCAGCAACAATATGGCTGACTATTTGATAGCTGGCGGGACAGGTTACGTGCCTCAAGACGGAATGACGGCCATGCAGTTATTTGGTGGTGGCGAAGGTTTGACCTACAAGTAAGTTTACTGAAATGTTCTTTTTGCTTTCTTAGTCCTTCGTGGAAATTCAAGGTCAGGCAATGTTTATTAAATTTTCTGAAGGTAAAGAACGGGCTTGAATTGCTGCAGTTAA
Organism: Orbicella franksi; assembly: GCF_964199315.1. Lineage (NCBI taxonomy): Eukaryota > Metazoa > Cnidaria > Anthozoa > Scleractinia > Merulinidae > Orbicella > Orbicella franksi. The sequence continues at coordinate 25,321,402 of NC_138153.1, forward strand.
GTCGCTGCTCACAAAAAGAACGCTCGCATGTTTGGCTTCAACAAGGAACCAAAAACGTGGTCTTCTATCCGTACGTGGCACGAAATAAATTTGGCTTCTTTCAATAAAGTTTCATGTATGGCCTCAGCGTCAGGTTTCAACGACCAGGGGCCGATGCAGTACTTATCTAGTTCTTTTCCGAGACCTCTGCACTGGCAAAGTGTCATATAACTTATAACCTTTAAAAATAGACAAATACACAGCTTGTAATTCGTATTTTTTTATGCTGAAAATTCGTGCGTGTTAGTCACGGAGGATGCCTTTTATTTGTGTGTTAAAGATCAATCATGCGCGAGATTTGAAACCAGTGTCGTCACTGAGTATATTTAGAGTCGCTCACCGCCAAATTTACACAATGACCGCAATGTTACACCGTTGATAAACACTGTGTAAACAAGCTGGCTCCTTCTGTTCAATCTTTAGATTTCCAGCAGTAATACCACCAAATTATCATGAAACGTTCTCCAGACTCTGCTTGATTACTTCATGCTCTGTTCTGCAAAAAGTAAATGTAAGATTGCACAAGAGGTCTGTTATGTACTTTTCCCATCTTTCCAGGCCAGTTTCATGGCTTCTTTCCTGAAAATAAATTTACCATCAAAATATAAGGTGCTTTCCCAAACTGATGGAAATAACAGCTTCGTAACTTACTGGCCGGGGCTGTTCCAAAGGTGGATAACGCTATCCACTGGATAAATCACTATCCAGTGATAGAGTAGTTTGTTTTGTGAACACTTATCCACTGGATAGCAATTTATCCGGTGGATTGCGTTATCCAGCCTTCGAACGACTGGGGTAAGAAGTGAGATGGTTCCGAGTTCCCCTTTCGTTGGTTTTTTTTTGCAGTGTTGAAATAATTCCGAAACAGCATATAGGTCAGCACACACGAGGGGACAAGTCCCTGCGACTAGGCCTTGCAACAAGTCGCGGGGACAAGTCCCATCGGGTGAACTGGCCATTTTTGTGTCAAAATCTAGTCGCAGGGACCAACTTTCCTGCGACTAGTCCCACAAATTCAAACCAGTTTAAATTTTTGGGACAAGTACCTGCTACTTGTTCCTGACAAAACGCTTCGTGTAAACTGTTCGTGGGATAAGTCCCTGCGACCAGTTCCTTTGTGTAAACTCTTCAGGGGACTAGTCGCAGGGACTATTCCTTTCGTGTGCACCGACCTTATTCCAACATAAGCTAACATGCAGCATATACTAAAACTTGGACAATGGATGATGGACTCTGAACGATGGCAGATGGGTGTCGCAAAGTGATTAATAATTTGCGTGACACAACTGCAATATAAAATAGACAGCTTGTTACAGATTCTGTGACTAGGAAGTCACAAAGTGATTAATTGCTTACCATGGTATAGTCCATTGTCCATTGATTCAACAACCAAGGCATTCATATGCACCCAAACCATCGGCAACAGGTCCAGTGTGCCTGAAGAAAACTCCAGCAGGGAACCCATCATGATCACCATTCTGTTTAAAAACCGACGATTGGCTGACAACACAAGGAGTCAGCTACAGTCCTTGAGCTGCAAAATTGGCATGTGCATACAACCAGTGTTCACAAGCTGAAAAATCGGAGACTTTCAAAAACCAGGGAACAGAAACCAAAAACACTGAACAATGCGTTGTGTACCATTGTAAATGTGGTCTGTGTGATATGGACTATGTTGGATACACCAGCCGACACTTACATCAACCTATTGTTGAACACAGTACCCTAAATTCGTCGATTCAAAAGCACATGTTTAACATGCACAGAATCTCAAAAGCGGTTTTAATTAATAACTTTTTAGTGTTGAAAAATGCCACAACAAATTTGATTGTCTTATCCACGAAACATTAATTATTCAAGATCTCAAGCCAACTTTGAACGTGCAAACTGACTCTATCCGCGCAGAACTATTTACATACTGTAATGTCTATTATACTACAGTCGAGCCTCTCTAATACGGACACCAAAGGGATAGAGCGAAGTGTCCGTATAAGCTAGAGAGGTGTCCGTATTCAGGAGAGGCCACTATGATGTCACTTTAAGTCTCCACTGACAGTTTAGAGTGTTTAGTAACTAAAATCAGGCTTAAAAGTGACTTGTTCTGGTACTGGTATTGCTGAATGATAAAGTGTCAATATTTGTGTAACTGCCGACAGAAAATGATACACACTGCAAATTATCGACTCTTGGTCCCCGGAGTGTTTATAATAAAGAGGTTAATTTTGCATAAATGTGCTCCTTAGGGCCGAGATTTAGTGTCTGTCATCCGTTTTAGAGAGGGTCCATATTGTAGAGGTTTTTTTTGAGGAAATGTATGAGGATTTTGTCAGTACATAGGAAACTATCCGTATGGAGAGGTTTGACTGTAGTCCCATTAATTTATATTAACTCCGCAATAAAACTGTCATTTTTACCTTGATAAGGATGTCAGCAACATTGAAACATTTTAATATGGAACATAACTTACAGTCTTTTTTTGTTTTTAGTGACTTCATAATTCTTCCAGGTTTTATCGATTTCAGTGCTGATGAAGTGGTAAGTTTTTGCACGTCACTAATTATAGACTACATACATGTATAAGATAAATTTATACTAAAACAGTTAGACTACTCACCCTCGCTTTCTACGTGGACATTCTATGAGGGATAGTCAACTCGGCTGTGCCTCATTGACTATCAGCTTGTAGAAACTTTGGGCTTGTGGCCTAATAATTGTTAAATTATATAGTTTGCGAGAAATATGAGAACAACTGTCAGTGAGAATTATGCAAACCACAGATGAATGTTTCTATAACTCTGACAATAGAAACACAGACTGAAAGTTTTTGCTATTGCTTTTAGCAAACACAGCAAGAAAAAGAAAGAAAAATCAATCTTTTATCATGGTTATCAAATTGTAAATAATTTCTCCTTGCTTGAGCCATCAGTATGTCAACAGCTTGTGCTAGTTTTGAGTTTCTATCGAGTTACAGAAATAAAGCTTTCAGCATGCATTTTCATATTTTTGTTTACCAGTGGTTATCTAGTACCATTTTACATGTAGATCTATACATAATGGACTACACCTGGTTTTGGGTGACTGATTTCATGTGATTTCTTTAAAATGATGAAGTTGTTTTTTCTCATGTTACAGGACTTGACTTCAGCTTTGACTAAAAAGATCACTTTAAAGACACCACTTGTCAGTTCTCCAATGGACACTGTCACAGGTATGACACAAATTGCATTGAAGTTGATAAAGGTACAGTAAAGTAACTGCTGTAGTGAGTTAGTGAAGCTGATGTTTTGAGCATCAGAGCCCTGACAAGGCTGTGCAAAGGCCTTACATTTCAAATTGACTAGCTTGCTACATGGTTTATTCATCTTGAGCAACTTCAAGTTGATAAAAAAGCTAAGCATTTACACATGTACATGTAAGTTGGCTGCTGATTCAACCCAGCAGTTTCTTTAGAAACTTAAACCCATAGGGGTGGTGAATGGTCCTTCAAAAGCCATGGGTGTCGTAAAATTTTCATCAAATTTTGTTGGTGTCACAGTCTTGTGTTTTAAGGTTATGTGCATCTTGCAGTCTCTATTTTTTTCACAGAGCTGTTGCGGGGTCTCATTTTTTTGCAAGGCCAAAAAAGTCTCAGAGCCTGTCATGATTTTTTTGTATTTATAAAATAACACATTTAACACTTTGAAGTCTTGGCCTCGGAATTTTAAAAGTCAAATGTCTTGGGATTGCAAACAAAAAATGCTTTTAAGTCTCACCCTCTCACAAAGTCTCCTAATCACCATTTCCTGCCCCTACCTATGGTAGCCTAATGGTTGTGCAACACTGTACTTCACTACCAGTGACTTATGAGCAAAATCATACATATGACAAGGTCATCCTAGTTTTCAATAATTCTATCATTGGTTTACAATCATAATGATGTCTATCTGTCCACAGAATCATCCATGGCGATAGCAATGGCTGTAAGTACACAGTGTTGATCAAATCTCTTTTGATTCCATATAACTTGAGTAACATAAAAAGGTTTGGCATTAAAAGGACTGAATTATAGTCAGAGAAATCAGCAAAAATAGTTGACAAATGCTAGGATTCTTTGAAACCTGGCTCGCAAACAGTCCCATCTGGTTGACAGGGATTCCTTGCACTTGCTCAATGGGCAAGGACCAAAACAGACCAAAAATAAAACAAAAAAGTAAACATAACTGCCCCAGGGTAAGAAAAATATTATTTGATCAGTTACTTGTCTGAAAGGGCAAGACAGAATTCAGACACTTTTTTGCAACCCCTTCTTGGCAATCAAAATCAAAACTTGTTGGCTGTGACAGATTATCACCTGTTATATTGAGGGAAAACCTGTCAAGTCATCGCCATCATCATTGTCAGTTCTTGTTGCATCTGTTAAAAACCCAGCAGCTAAAACTAGCAACATTTAGTCCTTATGCTACTTGTATGCCGAGAATGGGGTGGTCCCGCCAGATTCAGTTCTTGTGACAGACAGACAGACAGCCAGACAGACAGACAGGTCTGTCAGACCTGGTCAAGTGCTAAATACGTGTTTGTGTTCAGTAAGTAGAGGTTTTCAAACGTGTATCCAAATACATGTAGCCATACAGTGTAGACGAGTAAGTTTGTTAAGTACATGACTCATATTTATTGGCAAAAATCTTACTAACAATAAAATAACTTTTTTCTTCAGCTGAATGGTGGAATTGGTATCATCCATCATAATTGCTCAGTGGAGTTCCAAGCTAATGAAGTCAGGAAAGTAAAGAAGTTTGAACAGGGTTTCATTCTGGACCCATTGGTTCTGAGTCCAGATAACTGTGTTGGTGATGTGGTGGCTGCAAAGTCCAAACATGGCTTCTCTGGGATACCCATTACAGGTACATGTAACTGAATACTGTTGAAGCATCTGAGTTTCTTACACTTATTATCTTTACAGCTATGAAGATGATGTTCACTTGTGTGTCAAGTTTGCAAAGAAGGATTTGTCTTCCTGTTAGATCTTCCTGTTGTGCAAATGGATGCTTTTACATGTATTGCTTGCCTAATGGGCAATTAGTGACATTATTTTTTAGGTTTAATTTTAAACAGGCATGTGAAGTAACAGACACTGTCAATGATTCAAAGTTACCTGATAATGAAATGAGAAAAAAAAAATCAATTTCTCTGCACCTTGTCATTCATTTTGTGAACAGATTTACATTTGTATTTTATTTCAATTGGAAAAGGGGATTTCTGTACACTGATTGTTTTTTTAATTTTTTACCTTCCACTTTTACTAGAAAATGGCCGGATGGGAGGGATTTTAGTGGGCATTGTTACATCACGGGACATTGACTTTGCACATGAACCTGACATGTCCAGGCCCATCAAGGAGGTAAGAAGAATGTAACAAGCTTTCCCTTTAAACACCATAAATTATCATAATTTGATTACTTTGAAATAACTACAGTACCGGTCAAAGGGACTACAGCATTACACGTGCATAAAGCATGTGTACTACTCACACATTACACGCAGTGTCCACGCACCTTACATGCAAATGCACAAAAATGCATGTAATTGCATGTGTGTAATTTCACGCAGTAGATGTAACATTGTGCGTAAAATTACACACAGTCGTTCAACTGGAACTCATTAAGTGTGGGCTGCTACAGACTAAGAAATAGTATTTGTTTGATAGGTGCTCAAGCTAGTCCACTAATTTAGCAATGCTTATCGGCTTTTAAATTACTTTTTGTTGTGAACATTGAGTCGCATGTTTCGAATACAAGTTAGTAGTGGCTTTTTGTTATGCAAAATACACGCAAGTGCGTGTATGAATAACAAAGGTTTCTTCCTCCAATTAAAATACATGCATTTGCGTAAAATTACACGTAAATACGTGTAACTACTAGATCAGTAAATTTTACACCTGGGTAATTATATGCACCGTCCATGCACTGTCCATGAATACTAAACGCAGACTACTCGCATTTTACATGCGTGTAGGTGCTGAAATCCCTTTGACCAGTACTGTATGTGTTGTCCAAAAGAATATATACATGTAGCAGTTACCCTAGCGAGATTTAAAGTGATCCTGTTAATCTGTTACCATATTGTGGGTTCAAATGTGATAAAATGGCTGAAACACCAAGTGGCTTTAACTTCTAAGTGAACAATAGGGTGAAAGTAAAGATTTCCAACTAGAATTACACTATCAGTATTTCAAGTGTAAATCTGACTCGCCCTCTATCATGATTGGCCTTCTCTGATATGCTACTCGCTATCTATTCTATTGTAGATAGTGAGTAGAGTAGCAGTGAGCACTTGTTAACAAAATGACAGCCTCTTTGTGTTTTCGAAGTGTCTGTGAAGAGGATTTAGATTTAGAATGACCAGTAGATTTATACTAAAAAATTAGATTACTGGTATTCGCTGTTGATTTCTATGCGGGACAGTTGACTTGGGCTGTGCCCTCGTCAACTATCACGTGATAGAAATCTTGAACTCATAATCTAATTGTTAAATATTATTATGCTGGTTTATCAATAAAAGGTGATGACTTGTCGTGATGACCTGGTTGTTGCTAAAGATGGCGTGACACTTCAAGAGGCCAATAGCATTTTACAAAGGAGCAAGAAAGGTTAGTCTAGAACATACACACTATTTCAGATGAAATTGTTTAACCTATGTGACAAGACATTGGGCACTGGACTTAAGTGCAAACAAATTACAAGAAATTTCCCTCGCAAGACCTCTTCCTATCCTATGGCTTTTCCTTCACTGTTACATGGCTTTGAGTTGAAAATTCTTTTTGCTGCACAGTAGCTAAAAGAGACCTAGTATTTCCACAAGTCTGAGGAAAAAAAAAACCTTTGAAATTGCATTTGTCATGTAATTAAATCTCGCTAGAGTATTTGGTAAGTACATACAGCAGCTTTCTACTTGGACTACATGTATCTACACACTGGCTTTTGGTGTTGTTGCGCAAGTTAAGGATGCTCTGATCTGACGATGTTATAGCTTATACTGGGAAAGGAGACACAGAGAAGACCAGTTGTATGTGTGAATGATGTGAAAAGAGGTTAAATTACAGAATGTGCAAAAGATCAGCAGTTAGAAAAAGTAATAGAAGTGCTTATATAATATGGGTACTTATTAGTTATATGATGGTGGGGTAACTAGAATAGGGGTGACTATTAAAAAAAATGAACTGTGGACGACAGGGCAGGCAGATTGAAAAGTAAGCCCACAACAGAACGAGATGGTGGACAGCTCCTTGGACCTTTGTTCCAAAGGGAGTGGTAGGGAATAAGTAACCAAGCATTTAATTAGCAAAAATATGTTTCAAGGGGATGGGTATTAGAAAGGGGGGTGACTTATCAGAAAGGGGTGCTAATTCAGTCGTTTAATCATTATGGTATAGGTTTTTCTCCTCTGTGTTTCAGGAAAGCTTCCCATTGTTAATGAAAAGGGAGAGTTAGTTTCGTTGATTGCAAGGACAGACCTCAAGAAGAATAGGAATTTCCCCCTGGCCTCTAAAGATGCTAACAAACAGCTCTTAGGTAATATGCCAGGTATTGAATTTTTATGGGGAGTTGAACTGTGTCTTCACATTGACACAGTGTTGTAAGCCATGTCCCACTTGAGTTGGGTTTTTCAAAAAATTTAATATATTAGATTTAGTTGCACAGTTTAGCAGAGCAGTACATGTATGTAGGAAAATGTGAGTCATTGTTACTTCTTACCTTTACGGGTGGGAAAAAATTTTGTTCTTTTATTTCAGAAAGTTAAAGTCAGCCAGTTTATCTAATGTTTACCTAAAAAATTGATAAAAATCTCAGAAAGCACCCAAGTTATTTACAAAAGCATATTTTAAAATAAAAGTTAATAAAACATAAGGGTGTCATAATCCTGTAAACGGCCAAAACTTCCCAGGATTTTTCACGGCAAATGCGTGTCTTGAAGCTCATACAGTATTGCATGGCCATTTGGTAAAAGCTCTCAGATGGAGAGCACACTGTCATGTGGAATATTCTTTTAGTTATTTTAAAATAGAATAACATTATTAGCTAGAACAGAATAATATTATTAGCTGTAATTACTATACACGTAGTTCTCATTTATACACATTTGTATTTTGAACTAGTTCTTAGCTCCTCAATGAAACTTAAAATAAATGATTGATTGATTGATTGATTAAAGAAAGTCCTTGGACAAAGAAAAAGGAAAAAACAAAACAAAACAAAACAAAAAAAAAACAGGCCCATATAAGAAAGTCTGACCAGTCTGTTATACAAGCTACCCAGAGAAAAACTCTTAGTTGTCTTTGTTGTTTTATTTGCTTGGTGACTAAATTGGTGTACATAACATTTTTCATTGTCACCAGTGGGTGCTGCTATAGGTACACGAGAAGATGACAAGCAGAGACTAGAGGCATTGGTTCAGGGTGGATTGGATGTTGTAGTCATTGACTCTTCTCAAGGAAATTCAATCTTCCAGTTGGATCTGATCAGGTAAACAAATTTTATATTCACATACACAAAGAAAAACCTTTTTAATGTCACTAGCTGTATTAGTCAAGTGTTAGCTTAAGTCTAGCTTCTCAAATTAAAAACGTTAGCTGTGCAAACTCGCTACAGTTTGTTAACCCAGTGTTATAGTGTTAGCCATTGGTCAGCTTTACAAACACAAATGTCAACTGCACAAACTTGCTATGGATGTTAATTTATCTTTATCACAAAGAACACAGATAATCCAGATAATCCATGTTACTTCATCAGATTCATAAAGGAGAGGTACCCAGATCTTCAAGTTATTGGCGGTAACGTTGTAACTGCAGCACAAGCAAAGAATCTCATTGATGCTGGAGTTGATGGACTCAGGGTTGGCATGGGGAGTGGCTCTATCTGCATCACTCAGGAGGTCATGGCTGTGGGCAGACCACAAGGCACTGCTGTGTTCAAGGTAGCAGAGTATGCCAGACGGTTTGGAGTGCCTGTTATTGCTGATGGTGGTATTCAGGATGTGGGGCACATCTCAAAGGCTCTTAGTCTGGGAGCTTCAACCGGTAGGATCAGTGTAACCTTTCTTCGTTCTTGGTTAAATGTTTCAGTAGAGTTTTTCTCTATCTACCAGTTTATAATCGATCAAATATTTTGGCTCGAGCGCGATTGGTCTAAATGTATCATGTGACTGAATATGCCACAATTTTCAAAACTGTGCATGTTTTGAAAAATACTTTAAGGATAATAAACAGAACAGCCTCCAAAGCTTGCAGTCTCAAAGCTCACAGTTTTCCTTGGGCTACTCTCTCAGAAAACTGTTTGCATCTTGGAATGGATAATGTCCATGAACAAATATGTGAGCACACTTTGGTGCTAAATTGAGGCTATTGTTAATATATGCAATGTTGCATTGTACATGTCAGGACATCAATACCATGTTAACCCAGAGACTCAAAGGGAAGTAAGCAACCCAATGAACATCAAACCCAAACATCAATAAACTTATATATTTTAATATAAAAGTGTCAGCTTCTCCCCACCCTGACCCAGAAGAAATTACAGCTTGCATGTGTCTGTCTTTACATTTTTCTTTCATGTGTACATTACCAGGCAATAAACAGTTTTAATTCCCAAGTCATTTTTAGACTTGCCCTGTAAGGCTTAAAAAAAGTGGGACTTATGGTACCTCCAGTTTCTGTCACACAAAGCAACTAGAAGTATTGCAACCATTGGAGGCGAACCTCTCTTTTTGTCAGATCACCATAACTACACATTGACAGGCATCCTTTGTGGAGAGAAGCACTGTGAAGGAAAGTTTTTTACCCACGAACAAAACACATTGACCTCATTAGTTACAGCTGGAACTGTGGTGCAATGCACTGACTATTAGACCACATTGTTTTTCACTGAATGACAACTTTTTGCAATAATGAATTCATCATCCTTTTACATTTTAGTCATGATGGGATCATTGTTAGCTGGGACCACTGAGGCTCCGGGAGAGTACTTCTTTGCTGATGGTGTGAGGCTAAAAAAATACAGAGGTAAGAACCCTAGCTTGCAAGTCCTCTCTATTAATTACATGTACAATGTTGCTACATCGACACTTAAATAAAGTGATTATTATTATGTAAGTGTTAAATAACGGTATTTTCCAACAAACACAGCTAACACGACTGTTAGTTTGTGTTTATTGGTCTTGTTTGGGAGGTTGGGCACTGTAGCTAGCTAGCAAGCCTGCATGCCCATGTCTTGATGGAATGAAGTGAACAGTGAGACAATGGATGTTCGTGTACTTGTTTTGCCAGGTAATGAGCAGTTTGGCAGCTTAGAATTAGGGTCAACCTAACAACAGGAAGGCAAACCTTGCAACTTGTTTTGTGTGTACATTCTCAGGAGCCAGGCGGTTAACTGATCTTCTGATGAATTATACATGAGCTTAATCTATATTCCGTATGCCACTGGGCCTAACTGAGCTATTTTTGGATATGTAAAACATTAGACAATGAGACAAGTCAGACTTAGGTGTGCCACCAGTTGGGGTAGTTTATATAGAAGTAATAATCTCACTTGTTCCAGGAATGGGATCATTAAGTGCCATGGAGAATAAAGGTGGAGCACAGAGATATTTCAGGTAATTCATGGTGTTGTGGATATGATTCATAGTCAGGGTTCAATGTCACAGCAGTCACTGTCACTACATGAAACGGATTAAGGTGCTAAACTTTGTCCCCTTTCTATTGGACTCTTTTTTTTTTTGCACTATTTTACCTTGCGTACAGATGCATAGTGGATGTGCTGTGGCTTAATGGTTAGTACACCAGACTCTGGCCATGGATTGTGCAGTCTGGGTTCAAGCCCTGGCTGGGGTCATTCCGTAGTTTTCCTGGGCAAGGCACTTTATTCTGACATACATCCTCTCCATCCAGGTGTATAAATGGGTAGCGGGGAATTTACTTTTTTTGGGGGGGGGGGGTGGGTGGGTGTAACCCTGCAATGAACCAGCATCCTATTCAAGGGGGAGCAACAATATTCCTAGTTGCTTCATTCTACAGAAACGGGGTTGGCTATTTAGGCTACTGGCTTGAGGCAGACTAAAGTCGCACACGCTTTTAACTGGTTTCGGATCTTCCGTTAACATAGAAATTTATTTCACCCAATGGTAGATCGAAACACGGGAATGAACATAAAATAACTAACAACGACCGAACATGAAGAATGCAGAAAAGCGGCAAAGCGAAATAAACGAAGAAACTTACAAGACGAATGTGAAAAATCAAAGACGAACCGAAAACCAGAGACGCTCACAGAACCCAATGACGCTACTAACTGAAATAAATTACACGCGAACCGAACTTATAGAGTATGCAAATGAACATAACATATACAAAAAGGGCACAAAACAAAAGAAACTAATTACGCAAAACTTAACACCAAACACGAAGCAAGAAGCATGAACAAATGTCACAAATTCTGGCGCCTACACAGACTTAACCTACTACAGCTGCGTGCAAAAGAAGTTCTAAATGCATGATATTTATCTTTTTTGCAGTGAACATGATAAAGTTAAAGTTGCTCAAGGAGTATCAGGATCTGTAGCAGACAAAGGCTCTATTCACAGATTTTCACCGTACCTTTGTACTGGGGTTCAACATAGCTGCCAGGACTTGGGAGCAAAGAGTCTAACTCAACTGAGGTCAGTTTCTGTTTAACAATTAGATTATGAGCTCAAGATTTCTATGAGGTGATAGTTGATGAGGCCGAAGGCCGAAGACCGAATCAACTATCACCTCGTAGAAACTGAGAGCGAATAATCTAATTGTTTTAGAAGAATTCTAACCGAAATAAACGCAAAATACGGTATCCAATGATTTCTCTAAGTGTTATTAAACTTTACGCTTTAACAGAATTGCACGGACTGAATTTTGTAATTGGAAATTTGCAGTTGTTGACGCGCGCGCACCCTTGTTTTCAGTAATTTAAAGTTTTTTATAGTCAAGAAACGGGTAATGTCCATCTTTTAGTCCTCTCAGGAATTTCTTTATCCATTTGCACCTAAATATTTCTTCAAAACTGCGCGAAAACGTAAAGCGGCGCCATTTCGTTGCCGAGTGACAGCCACTACATTCTAATAAACAATTAGATTATGAGCTCGAGATTTCTATGGTGTGGCGCCCTCGTCAACTATCACGCATAGGAATCGAGAGCGAATAATCTAATTGTTTTAGTATAAATCTACTAGTCGTTCAAAACTTTATCTAAAACCTCTTCTCAGACACTTCAAAAATGGCAAGAAGCGACCATCCTTTTGTTAGCAAGGGCACAGTGCTACGCTTCTCACTATCTATCACAGAATAGATAGTGAGTAGTGTAGCCAATCAGAGAACAGCTAAGAGATTTATACTAATAAAACAAAGGTTGCATAGGCCTCCTTGCAAATGCCAGCCTAGTGCTACTTAAATAAAGTTTGACCATCTCATTGAGTCTAGGAATACTTGTGATTTCTATGCATGGTGTAAAACCGGAGTGAAATCAAGCAGTGTAGGCCAGATGGTTATGATTTAGCACTCCGTATGGGTTTTTGCATTATCAGCTGTTGCCATCTTGTTATTTGTGTCATTGCACTTGTCTGGAGTCTAACTTCTTACCTCTTCGGTTTAGATCTATGATGTATTCTGGTGAGCTCAAATTTGAGAAGAGGTCAACCTCAGCACAGATTGAAGGAGGCGTTCATGGACTGCACTCGTAAGAATATACACATCTGTTGCCTCATATGATAGGTTTTACATAATGTAATCAGGTTTTTTCAGTAAAGCACAACTTGAACCTTGTCAGGAAATGGTGTACCAGAGAATACCCACACTTCTCCCCTCGTCTACCGCTATGAAACTAATTCTCGTTTAACTTCATGCTTTCTTTGAAAACTTTGGCTTTTGAAACTCCCCTTCCCCTCGGAATTTTTCAATGGTTTCTATAGCATTAAGCGACTAGGTGCATTTCCACTCCCTCTGGATGGGATGTTACTCCATCGCAGGGTTAGCCCCAGCATTAAATTCACTGGTATCCATGTAGACATCTAGATGGAGAGCAGCACTCAAAATAAAGTATATTTCCCAAGAACACTATATAGTGAGCTCGGCCAAGGCTTGTTGAACGCGGACCACTCAATCCGGAATCATGTGTGCCGATCATTACGCCAACTTGTTGTTAATCAGCCTCTGCATTGCCTTGTTTTTCAGGTATGAGAAGAGGCTGTTCTGAACTACAAAATAGGAACACCACTTATATCAATATATATTACCCCAGACAAGAAGTATCATGTTGATTTAAGATTTGTAAATAGCATACAGTAAAACTGAGAACTTTACAAATATAATATGGTATAGTATTCGATACCTTGGAGGGATTTTCAGTGACTTTCAAAGCTTGAATGCGATTGCCTTGTATAAGATGTGCTTATATACCTTGTGTTTATCTACCCCGACACAAACAAGGGGATGCAATTCATGGTAGAACACACATATGGTTTGCTTTTACTTTACTGCCGTTTGCGTGCGGTTAGCATTTACATATTGTGTTTGCTTGCGGTTAGCATTTAAGGAGTGAAGGGGAACGCGACTAAATGTGTCCTACCATGACTTATATACCCAAACAAGTATCTTATGCTTTCAAGCCAAACTTTGTGATTCCCCATACCTTACTATTAGAAGATCCGCAGGGCGAGGTTGTTCAAATCCCGATAAAGCTAACCCAGGATTAGCGAGAATTTTGATTTCAGTTTTGTACCTTCGCATTGAGGTTTTCTGTTTATATTTTTGACCTTCAGGTTTGAGTTTGAATAATCTCAAACTACACAAAGCATAAGCAGTGAAAAACATTTTTATTTACGAAAAATGAACAGAATACTTCAGTTAACTTTTAATCCTGGAAGGGCATTAAATCTGGATTGCGTTTGACTGCCGTGGACATAAATCACATATACATATTTTTCTACGATATTTATGAATACTACTTTATTTTGAACCCAAAAAGCCCCCAAAAAATCCATACGTATCTATTAAATATTCGATATTCCATTTAATTCTGAAGTTTTCAAAGCTTCAGACGACGTTTTTTGTTCATTAATTGTTTTACTGGCCCGTCGATGCAGCAAAACAGTTTCGTTATAAAGTGTTCAATTTAAAGTCATTTAAAAATTCCTCCAGGTGGCAGATAAAGTGTCCCAGCTTAAAATAAGAACCGCTTGTTTCGTCGCTATAGTAGTCTGTTTAGTATTTAGAGGTATACTTGGTGTAGCAGAGAAATTATTATCATAAAAAGTCTTTAAACCGGTAGATTTTAAGCTGTTTCAACTGACTATAACAGAAAATAGTTGTAGCAAAGTCAGTTGTAGTATTTTATGATACATTTATTTATATGGAACTTAAAGTTTGCCGGAAAATTTAAACTGTATTTCTCTATATTGAACTGAGATAAATCAAGCTAGAAATATTTGACATTAACCCATGTCTACTTAGAACATTTTTTACTGTTACAAACATACAAGTAGCGAAAACGTAGATCCTTAGCTATTTAAGACTTACGTTTTATGTTTGTTTGTTTGTTTGTTTGTTTGTTTGTTTTTTTACATATTTCCTTCTAAGAAATTTGCTTACTTTCTTCGATTGCTTCTGTTTAAGGTGTCGTTAAGAAACTTGTGGAGAAGTAACGTTGTACCGTAAGTTTTTCCTTTCAAACGCCGAACGAAATTCTTATTCCTTGACACTGAACTTCATTCGTGCACAGCTAATGTAATGTCACAATAAGATGCAAATAAATGCTACATATATGTCAATACCTTGCGATGCTTTTCTTATAAGTTTCGTGGAAAAAGCTGTAAACATTACTTTTAAATGTAGTAGCGCCTTCAGGGAAACCTGTGGTCTACAAGACCAGGTAGTGACTTGATGGAACTGGTTAAATAAAACCGGACCGCTTTAAAAAAAGAGACGAACAGACTGACAGCTTGGCCTGGGTTGTTCGAAAGGCGGACAACGCGGCTATCCACTGGATAAATCACTATCCAGCGGATAGCGTGGTTTGTTTTGTTAACACTTATCCACTGGATGGAGATATAGCCGGTGTATAGCGTTATCCATCCTTCGAACAACTGGGGCTTGGTTTTTATCCCTTGTAAGAGGGGTCTGATGTGTAAAAACAGCTGCCCAGTTCTAGTTCCCTTTGCGGACCGAAAGCAGTTTTGTTAGGGATGTGCGACGAAATATAGAGGCCTGGGCCTATGTACCATAAATCAGTGAACACGTGATGAGCAAAATGATAGAACTGGTTAAATAAAACCGGACCGCTTTAAAAAAAGAGACGAACAGGCCCAGGTTGTTCGGAGGTTGTTCGAAAGGTGGACAGCGTCCACACTACGCCGGAAAAAATTGAAAACGCAGCTTTATTTCTACAGTTAGGCCTAATGTCCACGCTAATCCGTCACGAAAACGCAGCTTTATTTCTACGGTCAGGCCTAACGTCCACACTAATCCGTCACCAAAACGGAGCTGTACGAAGACGCACTCTTAAATTCGGAGGAATTTGAAAACGCCGGCTTTTCGTTTTCGTGTGGACGGAAAACATTTTGAAAACGGAGCTTTTCGAAAACGATGACGTCACGAGAATCACGTGATTTTCCTGACCGAGTTTTCCTCAAACACAAATCCAAAATGACCGCTGATTGTTGCGTTTTCAAATTTCTCCGGCGTAGAGTGGACGGAAAATATTTGATGCGTTTTCAGAGTGAAACCTCCTTTTGCAAATTCCTCCCGCGTAGTTTGGGCGGCGCCTTATAACTTCGTATCCAAATGTAATTTAAATATCCCGCACTTATTAGAACTGATGAGAAGACGAACCAATCAAATGGTTGCAATTAATCAGCCATGCGGTGCGTGGTCGCCAAACGTGTGCAAATTTAAATTGCAAATGATACATCCTTGAAACATTTGCTGCCTTGAATTCCTCGGCCGTACGTCTTCCACAACCTCCAAAAATTCAACTGGCAGAAATTCAACTTCGTTCTCAGCCACTTCTAAGAACAAAGTACCAAGCTTTCATTTTGGACTGTCCTTTCGTTTGGAGCCTTTACGAGACACCAACACCTGCAACAAGAATTTACTTCAAGCAAACCTTGCAAATACGTGCTTCGAATTAAGATGGTTTTTGCGCCTTGCCAAGGTAAGAACATAAGTTAAAACCAATGTACTTTGTAGAGGTAACTTAGCCGTTTTCTTCTTCGAACGTTCTTTATGAATAGTTGTAAACATTTCAAAACAATTGGAACATTTCATATGTTACTTGTCCACTCGGTAATGAACGTCGACATTTAGAACTTCTGATATCGGTGAATTCATTCGACCGATAGTGATTTATTGCGATGGAAATCTTTCAAAGGCTTGATGCAATTGAGTTCTTGTTCTCTAAAGTTGATTTTGAACAGTAGCTCATTTTACATTGTGCGTTCATTGTTTTTACTCGTTGCAATGCAACGAGATGACATGCTCCAAGTGTTTGTTACTTATTTTCACCAGGCGAGCTTTATTAGAGGAGGCCGAAAGCTCTAGACATCCCTGAAAAGTATAGGAAATAACTCGTGTCATTCTTTTTTAAAAAATTTATCCTTATTCCCAGGACTGAGAAACGACAATGAAACCCACAGACATCCCAGTGCAGTGGTGTTCCATGGGTGACATGCGTCAGGTAGGTCGACCCTTTCAGTCACAAGTTCAAAATTTACATTGTCCTTTTTGACTGTCATACATTTCTTTTAATGTCAGTTTTGAGAATTTAATAGTACAACCAGACGATATGCCCAAGTTTGAGAAACTCGCTTTCTCTCGTCACTAATTCGCTTCATGGTAATTCGCTTCATGGCAAAAAACACAAACGCGGCCTTGACTAGGTGGTATCTTGGACACGAAAATGGGAATTGGAATATTTGTCAATTAGTTTCAGAATTTAGGAGGAAGAGATTTTCAGACTTTTTGATCTTTTTTTCCTCCGATGGCATTTGTGAAGTACTTTTTTTTTTGTTAGTGCATGAATACTTTCTTTGCCTTTGTCCTATTTCCTATTTTTTCCTATTTTTTTCGATGTGCATTTTTTCCACCCTTCTCCCCCGCCCCATCACGTTCCTAATGCTAAATTGTGAGTCTTTAAATCCTATCACAGAAATTTTATTCAATACATCCCGCTAAAATTCCTTGGGACAGTTAATCATGCCATGCCACCTTTATATTCGGCAGTGATATTTTTGTACCTCGATCAGAAAGTGAATCACGTACAGTCAAACCCCTATTTACCCCGTTTAAAAGGGGTAAAGACTATAGAAAAACCCTCGTCGGGACGACCAAAAGGTGGCCGCGGCTGCTTAATAGAGGTGGCCCGGTTAATAGGATTTTATTTACAGTATTTTACGAACAATAATTTCGGGGCTTTGATAACTGGCCGCTTGATAAGGGGTGGCCGCTTAATAGAGGTTCGACTGTATTTACAAATATACATTTGTTTATCTTAACGCAATGTAGAAAAAACTTTGATGTCATAACTTACGTTCCTTTTTGCCTAAAATCGCTTTGTAGATTGGTGTTTCTGTGGCTCCCAGCTCATGCATGGTTTAAGAAAATAAAGCTTTAATGAACTGAAGGCGAAGAATGTCTCTGATTAACAATAATAGCGAGTTTATAAATCTTTATTTACCATAGTCGTATTTATCTCTGGTCAGGCTAAACACACTCCAATAGATGATGATTTGTTGGTTGTTGAGTCGTGATAAAAACCGTGACTATTAAAGCACGGACAACTATTCAGATTTCTGAGAAATTAGTTGAAATTGCCGGAAACCTCCGTCGAATCTCCGTCAACTTGTGTAGCAGCGAATAATCTTTGGTGACCATTTTTCTGCAAAAAGACATGAGCTTGAATAAGGCAACCTGATATTTCCAAGGACCAACTGCGATTCGTTGATTGCTTTTGCACTTAAAAAAATATCCTTTCGAGATTGCTTTGCGAGCCTTTGACAACTTTTACCAGAAAAAAACATAACTGAGATTTTCAAAGTCAATTTTAAACAAAAGAAATATTTTGAGACAACATATTTGTCATGGACAGATAACTAACTTATCGGCCTAAATTTTTTTGGTAGCGGGCCTTCATCATTGCACTAACGAAATCTATCCATATGAGAAAATACTTTCGCTGACCCAGAACTCTGAATTTTATACTCCCATCGGGATTTCAGTGACCTTGAATGACCTTCAAAAGGACGCGGTTTTCATTAAGCTTTATTATAATGCTAATTTATTAATTAATATTAGCAACGCGACTTCCAATCGCGTACTTTTGCAGAAATATAAGGGAAAAATAACTGACTTGGTAGAAGACAGTTCAGAGCTGGTATATAAAGGAATAATTTTTTTTTAACATTGCCTGTTGCTCTCCTAAATATGAAAAGTCGATTTTTTTTCAGAACGACCATTTTGATTCTTGGTGTTTTTGTCTTGTAGAGCGGATTTCAATTGAGTGTCGTAAAACCAAATTTATTATACTTACCAATTAGACTACTCAGCCAATCTTAAACCGTAGTTAAACCAAAACGAAAAGCTAACTAGCTTTATAACATGAAATTATTGCGAATGCATTCTAAGACTATGGAAACAAAATGCAAATTGTTCTGCCACAACAAGTACACGAGTATACTTATAATAATTAAATGACTGTCGATTTCTAGGGTGGAAGCGTTCAGACCTTTATGTGCATATTTACAATTTGTTCAGTGGAATAACGATCGTAATTGCAGAAATATTGACCTGGTCTTTTTCTTTTATTTCCTTAGTAACTCTGATGGAATCTCATTGATGGATTTGCATGGACGGTAGATGCCTGCTGACATGAAGGAGGTTATGGATCATGCTTTCGTGATTTCTGATCTTGATGCTTAGTTTGGTAAAAGACAATATTTTAGATTCTTATATCGTAAGAGACCGTCGACAGTCACAATTTCTTTAAAAATCGGAACATTGTCAAGCAGAAGGTGACAAGAAAATCTGCATCTAAATCTATTGTCTTGATGTATCGCCAAATTTTCACCAGTTGCGCTAAAAGATCGTGTAGGAATTAGCAAAGATAATTTACACCTTGAACTCGAGACTAAAAGGATTGAATAAACGCGGATCCATGTTATTGAAACCACAGACTATAACAAATTTCTTGGAAGAAATTGTCGTGTGCTTGTTTACTGCAGTCAACTGAAATTGTCTCGAATCTCGCCACATTCCTCACTCAAATTTTGATTTTTTTTTTTGTCATTTCGATTTATATCCTGGATTTCTTTCGACCATGCAACTAATTTCTTTCTAAGTGGAAGAAACTGCTTGTTTACAGCTAAAATTGTCTTGAATCTCGCAAAATTCCTCTGATTGATTTCAGTTGAAAACTGCACTCGAAATCCTTCAATAAATCAAATTTTGAAAACTTTAAGCTAGTGGATAAAGAATGGTGTATTTCTTACCGTTTCAGTTTGTAATATGGATTTGTTTGGCCGACCATGCAACTTAATATTTTCCTTAGACATTTTCATTCGCTTGTTTACCATGAAGTCAGTTGAAATTGTCTTATATCTCGCCAGATTTTGCTGTTCGATTAGAGTCAAATTCGTTGTGCACTAACCTATTCAGCAAAAATCTTTTCTATCAGCAACTGTTAAAAGCTAAGTTTGCCTATCAATTGTATTTTCTGTGGTTTTAATTTACAACATGGATCCGCATTTAATTTGCACCTAATGCTTACAAAACCTTCAACAAATATATTTGCGAAAATAACTATCACGGATTAAGTCGACGCAATTTATTTTCAAAACCAGAGCAAATGTTTACTTGAAACTGATGTAAAAAAGAGCTACGAGCCAGGTTGAATTTATTTCAATGTATAAGCAATAACTTCGAATACTCCGTAAAAATAGCAGGATTTTTTCACTTCTTGTACTTGAATTATTGTTATTTCTGACGATCCTTGTAATATTTTTTAGATGTTTCAGACTTGCTTTTTCATAGATTAGCTATTTCGTCTTACTATGATTAGTTTCTACAAACAATTTTCAGACTTTGATCTTTTTCAGCTTCTTTAATATGTAAACTTCTTTTTGTACGTAAACAAGTATACCTTAATAAAACTTGTAAATTACATCAGTATGGTTGAACAACAAAATATTTTACAACCACTGTTTATTTCTCTTTTGTTTTTCATTTTACGAAAGAAAGAAATATTGCGCTTTTAAAAGGGGCCTGGAAACTAGTCGAAATGTAGGCTATCTCTTTTACTATTTTTTGACTATGCAGGGTTGCCAAAAAGAAAAAAAATTCTGCACTCTTGAACAGAGTCTAGCCAGAAATCAAACATACACTTTGACTTTGATGGGTCAAATCGGTTGCACAAGGCAAGATTTTTCCCGCCAAAAGACGTAATATATTTTTGACTCAAAAGCAGACACCATTCGAAAGCGCAGAATTTTTTTCCCAAAGACAATTTTCCCGCCAAAAGACTTAGTTTTTTTCCGACTTTTTTGGCCTCTTTTAAAAGCGCAATATCATTCACCAAGAAGCATTTTCCCGCCAAAAGACTTAGTTTTTTCCGACTGTTTTTCCCCTTCGCCTTGAAAGCGTATTTTTTGAAATCCAAGAAAATAATGTCGTCAAAAAAGTTAGTTTTTTTCTAACTATTTTCTCCTTCGCTTTTAAAGGAAGCGGAAAATTTTTAATCCAAGACAATTTTGTCGACTTTTTCCTCGGCTACCTTAAAAGTACAACATTTATCCCGTACAATTTCCTGCTAAAAAACATTTTATTACAATCTCCTTTGTCTTGCTTCGCTCCTTGGTGGTTCCACTGAGCTTTCTGATGTTTGTCTTTGAACCTAGAAGGAAAAATCACATATAAAGTAAGTCTTAAAGCATTTTCTGTACATACCGTTTCAAGCCAAAGGGTTACAGTGTATTATTCCCCTAGTTGAACGAAACATGAATCTCAGCTTGGTGAAATTACGACCCATGCGAAGGTTAATATTTTTATTGACTAGAATTGATGCTGTTTTTAGCAACCTTCTTGTGTCCTTTAACAGCAAGTTTCAAATTTTACAAAGCAACATCTATTCCTGGCATTTCCTATTATCGTAAAGCATCTAAAACAATCTTTTGAGGTTTTGTGCTAAATTAATTTTAAAGCTATTATATTACAACGTGAACTAGCGCCTAGTTAATTTCGCGAAATTGATAGCTTTTGAATTTGAAAATCCTTTTTGAAATCTCTTCAAATTGACGAAAGAAATTTCGAATTAAATTGGGAGAAATCTTGAAGAACTCAAGTGTTGTCATAGTAACGTTTACTCAACTTTAACAGCAAAACAGTGAAAATTGATGAAAGAATTCTTCAGTATTCGCCAACTTGGTATTGGAAATATCGCAAATGCGGTAGAGTTTATGAATTTTTCAAACAATTTAAATCGTTCAGCTAAAAAAAATGTATGGTGCCAGTATTTAAAATCGTTGCAAAACAGCTCTCCGAACTACCATGAACTGTCAAAAATTTTAAGGTTGATTTCTTGAATTTTTTTTGGTTTGGAGTAAGTCGCCTGGCCTCCAATCATTGAGATGAGAGGGGAATTTGAAAGGATTGTAACTTCTCATTCCAGATAGAATGTTTTCATTTTGATTTGATTGCCCGCAATATATAGTCTGGAACTATGCCAGTTCCAAGGTCAATGCAAACTTGTGACATGGAACACGAAAAATTCATATTACAATGGAGCAATGAACACAACAAAAAAACTCCCTCCCAAATTACAAAACCTCTCTCCAGGGACAGTTTGTAAATGCTAAATGTTGGAGTGTCCTTTGCCGAGCACCACATTATATCCAGAATAAACCAGAGATATGCTGAGAGAAGTTTCTTATTAATCTTTGCACAAAATAATTTTAATTTATATTTATTTATTTATTTATTTATTTATTACAATTTAAAGGCAGATTTACAGAACAACAAACCGCAAAAAAATTAGCCATAAGGATAATTTGTAAAAGAATGGACCTTAAGAGGAAAACTGTAATTTTCATTCCAAAGGTCTTCAGGAGTACAAGCGAAAGCCAGTGGAGTGAATCATCTTACTGCCAATTAATTCAGGTGCATGCCAGTTTTTAAGACTACGGATCATTCACGGATCATTTCTGGAAATTATAATCACCAAGAAATCACAAATCCTGTTTCATCACAAATTGTGATTTACTTGCTTACGGTAAAGGTCTGTTCATATGCAGTGAAAGCCTTGTATAAGGAAAAAAGATTACTCCTTTGATCACAGGTTCTGGGCCCCAATTGATACAGCAAATTTAAATAGTTTCCCAGAAGAATTTAGAAGATGATGGAACATGAAGTCCCCAGAAGAACAAATTAAAAAAAATGCACTAGAAGATGTACATTTTACTAAAAAGAGAATGAAACTGTACTCACCATTTGCTAAGATAGAGATAAGGTCCTTCCCTGTTCCAATCTTTTTGCTAGTTAACTTTGCCTGACCTGACTGCTGTTAATGGAATCAGTCATTCAGAAACTGTTGGAAAACCCAAAATACAAGTAAATCAATCCTTGCTACACGTAGCCTGTTAAAGGAGATGACAATGTTACACTAAGGAATTGTACAGAATTGTAGTCCAAAATTTCAGGCAGCAGACTAGTAACTGCATTGTTGCAGAACAAAACATAAAATTTTATAAACTGTACTTTAAGGAAAAATGTTAAGGAAAAATGAAGAACAATAAATTATTATTGCTCTTCTTTAGCAAGTGTTGATTTCTTTGCTTAATTTTATTGCAATTGTGGGACCAATAACAAGAAAACTCACCCCCCCCCCCCTTTCCCTGGTCTCTTGGACGGGGATAGGCAGTGGCTCTTCTGCGAGCCCGAGGGCCTGTTGAAGAGCAGCAAGCACCACAATAATGACTAAAAAGGGCATCTGCAAGTAACAAAAGAAAGAAATTAATTATATTTGGATTGAAGATTCTGCTTATCAGTTAGCATTAAACCAACAACTTTATTATCTTTGACTTCAACTAGAAGATTTCATTTCTAGTATAACACGGTAAGGTAATTTAACAACAACAATAATTGCAGAGATGAGAAAAAAGCCAAAATAGGAATATAAGCGATAAAGAATTGGTCACAAACTATAGAGTTATATTGTTTCAACAAGTAATTGATGTAACATGAAAGTGATGGGTGGTTACATTCTATCGAACAATCACTGATCACTGATCATTTGTTGAGTATAAAATCTCTCATCTCCAGGTACCCTCTTGTAACGACCTCTCCCAATGAAAAAAGGATGACAACAAATCTAAACGAAATTTACTTGTCAAATAACTTATTTTTTTTCTAAACTATCTGGTTTACTCTTATCAAAACCTTTATACCAGTAGGTCTCGTATTTTTCTTTTAGGTTCTTTTTAAACAATTTCACAATAAAGGCTGCTTCAGTCAATGTGGCTAAAAAGACCAGTTCGCTTTGTTGGGCACATGTCTGCATGCCAGAGTTTGCAAGCCACCTACATAATTGCCTTGCAATGTGACAGCAAACAAATTTTATGGAGAGTCAAATTTCACCGTTCTCAGAAGAAGCACTTGTTCAGAATGCAGAATAACTGCATTGTAGGAAAAGGGAAAAAATTAATAGGATTTATGTCACTGGGTAGTTTGCTTCTTCCTAATTCCTGTGAACAGATTCTTGCAGTGCACGTGGTCACCCAGCATAAAGTACAGAGGCTTTCCAAGGGTTAAAAGCCACAAACGACACGACCCCAGAAACCAGCCACACAGGAATTTCTAATCAGTGACAAGGGAATCAAATGCATCACTAAAATTCAACAGCAACACGAGAAGCACAAGAAAAGACAGCAACATTGACCCCTTTGGACTTTTTTTTTCCTACGTAGAAAATGTATTCTCTTAATAAAGGTTGCAAATGTCAGAAACTTGATTGCTTTTCCATTGAATACACAGTTCTGATGGTGAAGTAGAGTTGAGTCAAGATGAAAAGGTGTAGTCCAGCTGGGTCGAGCTTACTAGAGTAGGCTCAAGTTGGGTTGAGCTGAGTGGAGTTGAGCTGAGTTGAGTTGAGCTGAGCTGTGATGGTGAAAGTAGATTGGGTCGAGTTAGGTTGACTTGAGTAGAGTTGACATGGTAAAGTAGAGTTGAGTCAAGATGAAAAGGTGTAGTCCAGCTGGGTTGAGTTGGGTTGGGCTTAGTAGAGTAGGCTTGAGTTGGGACGAGCTGAGTGGAGTTGAGTTGAGTTGTGATGGTTTAGTAGAGTTGGGTCAAGTTAAGTTGACTTGAGTAGAGTTGTGATGGTGTAGTAGAGTTAAACAAGATGAAAAGGTGTAGTCCAGTTGGACTGAGCTTAGTAGAGTAGGCTCGAGTTGGGTCAAGTTGAGTCCAGTTGAGTTGAGTTGGGTCGAGTTGGGTAGGGTTGGGTCTGGTTAAGTTGAGTCGAGATGGTATAGTAGAGTTTAGGAGAGTTGGGTAGACTGCAATAGGGTTGCAACGAGTTTGGTACAGTTGAGTTGACTTGAGAAGGTACAGTAGAGTTGAGTCCGATTAAGTAGAGTTGTGCTGTTGTAGGGTGAGGGTTAGGGTAAGTGGATCCCTTGGTGTAGTCGTGTAATGAGCAAAGTTCACTAGACTTGTGATGTGATAGTGTAGTAATAATAATAATAATAATAATAATAATAATAATAATAATAAAATATTTATATAGCGCCAATATCCTAAAAGTTCAAAAGCGCTTTACAGTTAGAAATATTAAAAACACTTAAGACTAATAAAGTAAAAATAAAAAAATGTTGCTAAAGAGTTATAAAAATGCTTTTTTAAAAAGGAACGTTTTTAGTTTATGTTTAAAAAGGGACACTGAGGAGCTGTTCTTGATGTCAGTCACTGCTGACTTAAACTTTGGGTGCTAATTTCACCAGCTGTGATAAGTGCGATTCCTGTTAAGTACTTGCAGATCCACTTTTAGAGTGGCCAAAAAAGAGGGAGTTTTCTATACACGAAAGGCAATCAAACTACTTGAGCATAAGAAAAACTGAATTAACTTCTGTGAAAATATTGTTAACTTTGGGTGAAAATGTTGACAAGCTATGTGCTTGTTAGACTAAGAGCAGTCCCTTGTTTTCCTCAGTCCATTGAGTGAAGTGAATAAAATAATATGGCTCCACCAAAATTGGGGCAAAGTGAGTGGAAATGAGTGTAAGAAAAAAGAGTCGTATTTTTGCGGGAAAACTTTTGCTGGGCCATATTTTGTTAGCTTAAAAGAGGGAGTTGTGTTAGTAAAGTCACCTGAAGCATTGAATAAGAATACAATCGCCACCCTTAATGGTCAAATTTTTAGCTGAAATTTCTGAAACAACAACAATATTATTTTCTTTCAAGATACCAGTATTTATAAACTTATTTAAAGGTGACACATTCCAAAGCAATTCAGTTTTTGATGCGAGTAGCCAGTTCCAGCCTACTCAAATTACTTCTCTGTGTCACCCAAAAGGAAAGAAAACAAGCTGCTTTAAGGGAGAGCCTCTAAAGCTTGGTTTTCACTACTGACGCAAGCACAATTGCAAGCACAAGTGAAAGCACAAGTGCAAGCACAAGCGCAAGCACAGATGCAAGCAATAGGGATGACCCAAGTGAAAACGAAATTCGACGCAAACACAAGCACAGGCAAAATCATCTGAACCTTCTGCAATTTTGGAAAACTGTTTAGGCACGAGGTAATCAGGATTCAGTGTTTTCATCGGCCAAACATAACCACGTGTGGTAAATATCCTTGTACTTTTGTTTTGCCTGAGTGGTATTTCGTTTTCACTTGTTGCAGTGCAAAGGTAAGCATTAGCGCAAGCACAAGAAAAAGAAAAAAAATTGATCCTTGTGCTTATGCCTGGGTTGAGGCCGTTTTCACGGTGAATAAGAATTATTGTGTTTGCAATTGTCCTTACGCTTGTGCTTGCGTCGCTAGTGAAAACCGGGCTTAAGACTTCTCAGAACAAGAAAATTCAAACATTCCACAGTCCCTCAGTTGAAGGAATACTAATTTTACTAAAAAAGAAAACTGTTCTCACCATTTGCTATCATGATGCCGCTAACTTCCTTTCCAATCTTGTTGTAAGTTTTGCAATTGTTAATGAAGTAAAACTGTTGGAGCAAGCAAAATATAATTATATTCAATCATTTCAATGATGCTAAGAATTAGACAGGACAAAGATAACCTATGTTTATCAATTGATAAACATAGGAAATGGGACCGAGCCATGCATGTTGGTAGGATCAGAATTTCTGGCTGCTGATGTAATTGCATAAAGTTGCAGGTAGCAAAACAATTCTTGATTGTGCTTTAAAGATATACTGTAGTCCATTTTTTCACACTTTAACTTTTCTCATTTGCATTACAATATACATGTATAATCAAGCAGGTGTGCAACTTGGTAATTTTGGGCTATTTGCAGTTTCAGCCTGAAATTGCCTTAAATTCACCTTGGATTACATTGTAATGCAAATGAGAAAAACTAACCGAGACAAGGGTATTTATCTCTGCTCAGTGCTGAAAAATGATGGCGGAAGCTTGATTTATGAAGTTGTACCTGTAGGGTCTGTCTTAGATGGAATAACAATAACAACGTTTTCCTGAAGTATCAAAAGCCTCTCTTATTCCCCGCCTATCTCAAGTTGGAGAATCACCAATTCAACTAAAAGAACATAAAATTGAGAAAACTGGAAAGATTGCAGCTACAGAGTACCTGCTGAAATTCTTGTAATCCACAGTGGCAAATTCCCTCTATGAGATAGGGAATCATGGTAGAGTTGAACCCCTATAATGGCCGCCCCCCTATTAGGTGGTCCTGGAGTAATCAGAGTCCCCATGAGGGCTTTTCTATTGCTTTTACCTACATTAAGCCACCAACCCCTTTAAGCAGTCACTAATCATTTCCCTGATTGTGGCAGTTTGACAGGGGTTGAACTGAAGTTGTATTCATCAAAATAAATATCCAGTCCCAGATGAATACAACTACCATGAATCCCTGGAGGTGCATCTCATAGAGGAAATTAGTCATTCAGAATATTAACTCCACTAAATAGAGCTAAATTATTCGCCACCCTATGTTGTAAGACAAAATAAAAATACTAGATAAAAAAAAAAGAAAACAATGTGTGTGAATAAACTTTACTGTTTTAAAAGTGAAATAATTTTCCAGTATGAACCAACAGATGGGAATGGCATTTGATAAACTGAAATTGGCTCATATAGCGGCATATTTGTTCTCTATTGAAGATGCAAATGCCAGAACCTCACATCCCTGGGGTTGGGGGAGAGGGGTATAAAACCCTATGGCCCAAGGTTTGCATGTAATAAATCCACAAGGCGGGGGGGGGGGGGGGGGGGTACTTCCAGAAAAATCGGGTGGGGGTGTGCGGCCCACTTCCCAAAACCCTTACCCTATTTATGACCAAAATCTGCGATATTCCCTACCCTATTTATGACCTGACCAAAAATTTGAAACCCTATTTATGACCTAACCCTTAAATCAAAACCTTGTTTCAGACCATCGAAATAATAAGTTCCCTAGTTCAGACCAATGTTAAATTACCGTAAACATAATATGTGAAGGGCTTTTGCTGATTTTCTTTTCGATAATGACGAAAAAGTGGCTTCTTTTTAAAAACATACCCATATCAAGGCTAGAGTGCAAAAACCATACCCTATTTATGACCAAAATGGTCAAAATCAGCGAAAATCGACACCCTATTTATGACCAAAAAAGCTGAAAAACCATACCCTTTGAGGTCGCACATACCTATATAGCCCATATAAGGGAGTACCCTCCCCCCCCACCCGGGAATAAATCCGAGTGCACCCTCTTAAAAACCACAGAATACCTCTAAAAACTTCAAACCTATAATGAACAATGCTGCTTAATATTACGGGGAAAAACTGGGTAAAAATAAGACTTTCGAATATGCCTAAATTGGCTGCGTTAAGTTTGCAAGGTGTTTATGGTAAAATGTACAGCGGCCATTCTTCTTTCGCATTGTACAGTAGTCCTACACCAAAACAAGTTTCCCACCCTTAATTTTTTAATACGCACAACTGAACGAATAAAAGGTTACATTGAATCAGGCCCAGCACGAGAAAGGAAACCATCCACAAGCTACTAAATTAAACTTTGGCGTTTCTGGGAGTTTGAAGACGATTCGTTTGCTAACCTTACCTCGAGCTTGCTCTTGTAAGCGGCACCGGCATTTCCAGTCGATGCAAATACAAATACAAAGTACAATATCGTATTCAAAGCGAAAGGTTCTTCTTGATCTTCTGTAGCTTGTGAATTCCTAAAAATTTCAACTCTACGTGCAACACAAACGCTTTCCTAATCCATCTTATTTTGCTTGGTTTCACGTGTTGCAAATTTTGAATAAATTCATTGCGAGGTCAACGAAGAGCATGCGCGTTTTCAGGTAAACCGTCTGTTGGTTTAGGGTGTTTACCCGCGGGTACCCGTTGTAAGGGTTTTTTCCAAAATCAGCAAACCAACCGTTTGCAATTCGATTTCCCGTTATTGTTTTCTGTCGAATGAGAAATTGCAAACCGGGAAATTTAGCAAATGGTAAGGAAATTTCCGCCATTCCGTTCTGAACGGTAAACGAGGACTACCTCTGAGTAGTCTACATTGTCCGAACTGATTTTCCGGAAAATTACTGTACGTTACATTTGACTCTCAACCGAAATTTGTGGATTTTTTGCTAATTGGTAAGCACCCTCGATTTCCAGAAAAAAAAAAACAAAACAGTGACCAGAGCTAAAACATTCCAACTTTTGAATGCAAAAGGTCCAAAAGAACAAAAAACGCAGAATAAAACCTCGCCCGGGAATCATGTTTGTTAAAGTGACGAATGATCATCGCAGTAAATTTTCCAATTTAAGCAATTGGAAAGAAGAACAGTTAACAATAAAGATTAGCGAAAAAACTGAGCAACGACGTTTCGGTGTCATCCTGGCACCATTTTCAAGTTAAAAAATATTTGTGCGAAAAGTAAACTAATTTATACCAATGGTAGAGGTGCGAAATTGAATAAATTAAGATTAAGATAGCTGTTCAATGTTCATGTTCATTCCAATGAGGTGTCAAACACTGGTAATGAGTTCAGTGTCTGTTCAAAGCCTAAACAAATACTTTTGCGCGAATGGAGTCTGACTGTGTGTTAAGGCTCGGTTTCTTCTTGCGAATCCACAACATTTCGTGGATCAAGCAATCGAACTTTCCCTGACATTTCTTTAGGATCTTAAAGTTGTTAGTCAGGTCACCAACTGTATCAACTCGGTGTTCATTTTGAAGGTGTTTTCCGATGGCGGTAAATCGGTGTTCCTCAATGCGCTTGTAAAGATGACGGCTAGTGTAACCGACGTATTCTGCATCACACAGATCACATATATAGTTATAAACAACGCACTGTTGATTGATCAAAGGTGGTTTTGGCTCTTGTACTTTGAGATCATCGCCAATTTTACGGCTTCTGAACACCGGCTGTAGTTTGTGATCAAGTTTATTACTCAAGTCCGAGAGATGTTTCTTTACTATGTCCGCTGATTTCTGGTCTTTAAAAGGCAGGACAATGCGGTAGATATTCTCTGTTGGAGGCGTCGATCTTGTGTCTGGTGACATCACTGAATTAACGAAACGGGTGATGGTGGAGTTCACAAGAGAATCTGAGTACTTGAGGTTAGAAAAGATCAGTTTAAGGCGTTCGCATTCTGTTGAGAATAGTTCCCACGTTGAGGACAAGCGGTAAGCACGGTTTAACATGGTTTTAACTAAAGATCTTTTATAGCGGTTGTCGACATGACTTTGGTGGTGTAAGAGGAGACCAGTGTTTGTGGGTTTACGGTAAACACTTGTTACCAGCTTGCAGCCCTTCTTGCATATTTCAATGCCGACAAATGGTAGCTTACCGTTAGATGCGATCTCCATGGTGAAGGATATGGATGGATGACAGTTGTTCAAAGTCTTCAGAAAGGCTTCTGCGGTTGGTATGTCTTTCATTGTGGCTAGTGTATCATCCATCGTTACATATTTTCCTGTCACCTCCCCAGTAAGTAAAACATTTGCGTATCTCGAACTTGTTATGCGCGCGCACTAAGCCATCTGCAGGTACATGTTTACAGTTGGATTTCAGCTTAATTTGCGACAGACAACAGCTAGTTTTTCAGTTGGAAGACGTTAATAGTTAGTGGTCAGCGGTATGCTGTTATTCTGGTGTTCGTGGTTTAAGTGCAGGTTCATTAAACTTGATTTGATCACAGTGGGAAAATATTGCTTTCATTTTAGTCGTGTACTTGGTAGCGTAGTTGATTGCGTCAGTGTCAACCCCAGCGCGCGCGTGGCGCTTAAACCTGCCTTGCGTGATGCGCAGAACGTGTGCGTACTAACAAAAGTAGACACCGTCCTTAACTGAGTTCATATCTTCCCATGAGGAGTGAAATGATGTGAAGTATATATGAAATAATTCATATTTGAACTGCGGTTCAACCTCTAAGCCCTGATTTTTTTTCAGGTTTCTTCTCTCCAATTGCTTAAATTGGAAAATTTACTGCGATGATCATTCTTCACTTTCATCTACAACCGCAGTTCAAATATGAATTATTTCATATATACTTCACATAATCATGTTTGTGTTTAAAACCCTGAATGAACAGTTAAGATAAAGAAGAAAATGATACGAAAAAGTTAAAGGTCCAGGAGAAACTTCGTCCCGAGGGGTACTTCCAGAAAAATTGGGTGGGAGTGTGGGGCCCGCTTTCCAAAACCCTTACACTATTTTATGACCAAAATCTGCGATTTTCCCTACCTATTTGTAACCAAACCAAAGATTTGATACCCTTTTTATGACCTGTCCCTTAATCAATACCCTGTTTCATGTTTCAGGCCTGCCTTATAATTAGTTACCAATAGTTACCGCCTTACCTTGAAAACTGCAATCAAAGCCAGACAAAAAGCGGGGCAAAGAATCGAATAGAAGTTCTCTGACAATCCAACATGACAAGAGCTAGCAACGACTACGCACAACAAATGTAGCAATGGCTGCCTTTACTCGAAAACGACCACGCGAAATATTAGTACCCAGTCTACCTCTCATATTACTCATTTACAACGCCTTTAAGAGAATCGCCGACTATATGGTATTATGCAATGATGGCATAATCCCACAAAAAAGGGAAAAAGACAGCCACGATCCCGGACTCGGACTGGGAGCCGTCTAGGCTTATCCTCACGTCTGATGTTAAACCGAACAGAAGGGAAAGAGAGTCAGAAGTAAAAGAAACGAAATCTCTATATTTAAAACAAGTTCTTTTAGACACCAAGCCATAAACCAACCACAAATCTCGAGTGATCGTACGGGATCATTCGGGAGAGTGCCCGGTCCAATACGGAGAGTATTGGACAGGCAATGACGCAATCTGATTGGTTGGTTTTAGTTATTGGCCCTCTGAACTTACTCAGTCGTGTATTAAGGTTGGTTATTAACCGTTATTGCTTACCTTGCAAGGCATTGACTACTCACAGATTACGCTGATTGCCAAAACGACCCGGGGCCTAAAGTCCCTGATTTCTGAAATGGTATCAAAACTCAGCCAAGCTATGGCAAGGGTTTCTAAAAGTCCAAATGACGTCTGCGTTAGAGTGCTTGGTCCACACAGTAAATAGTAACAAAGAACAACGACAAAGCAGTCTTTAAAATCATCCTTTTAATAATAGTCTCTTGTCGAATCATTCAAGATCCCTAATATACAGATAAGATCCTTTTGAATTATCACAGCTGCAGGTAAATAACAATAATATCATTTCATTAAGTTAGAGAGACATTTCAATGGCACAACCTTAGTAACATAAAACATATTTCTCCTTTCTTCTTCCACCTATCTTGGCGCTTTACAGTTCAGTTATTAGTCACTCTCTTCTCACTACAGTAAGAAAAGCCTTTGGAAGCAATCCGACCTTCCATTATCTCTTTGGAGACGATTTTTTTTATCCTGAACGCAAGTGGAACCTCACATGTCTCGCTCATGTTTGAAGGCTGAAACTTCACCCACTTTTATCAAAACCTCGGCAGAAGTTCAAGTAGTTTAAATATTGTTAATTTAGCTTTCTTCATAAAAGTGTAAGTAATAGATCACGGCAATTTTTTTTTACGACTTTATGCATTATAATATTACGAGCTTAACTAACATACAAAACAATGCTTCCAGTAATTCTAAGATTAACCCTCACAATGCCAATCTTTTAAATTAAATTAGTGGGATTAACTTCTTTTTACAGTCTGAAATAGTTTTGGGTCCGATTTCATGATTCCTTCTGTTGTCTAGCAACAAGGAAATGGAGTACTGCTGTCCATATCGGATGTGTATGTCAACATTCATTGGTTTGTTTAACAGCACGAGGTCAGCTACTAGATAGAGCAGAGAGAATATCACTGGACATTTTTATAAAAACATCTGCCTAGGTCTGTACACAAAACTAATCTTCAGGACATCTTTTGTACAAATACACAATCCCTCAGACCTGAAATGAAAAGAACTTTGTTAAGATCTCATGAAAATACTTCACATGACCCTTAGATAATCTCAGAAGAGAAGTTATCCACATTTAATTACCCATAAAATGAAAAATTAAATTCAGTGCAATCACCAAATGAAGAAATATTTTAGAAATAGAAATCATGTTCAAAGTTTCTGTCAATTTGAGTATAAATCTACTAGCATTCTATTACGAGTGCCATCCTCTGATTGGCTCTGCTACTCATTATCTATTTTATGATACATAGTGTGCAGCGTAGCAGTGTGCCCTTGTTAACAAAATGATAGCTCCTTGGCGTTTTCGAAGTGTCTTTGAGCAGGATTTAAATAAAGTTTTGAATGACTAGTAGATTTATACCAAAACAATTAGATTATTCGCTCTTGATTTCTATACATGATAGTTGACTTGGGCTGCACCCTTGTCAGCTATCATGCGATAGAAATCTCAAGCTCATAATCTAATTGTTATATAGAAACACAGGCAGAAGCTCAAGGCCAGGGTTGTTCAAAGCCTGATTATGCTAACCCAGGATTAGAAAGAATTTTGATGTAAGTTTTGAAACTTTGCGGTGGGGTTTTCTTTGTATATTACTTGTTCCTCTATTTGAGTTTGAATAATCTCAAACTACACAAAATATAAGCAGGGAAAAATAGTCTTATACAAGAAATGTTGATAGTTTGGTTAATTTTTAATTCTGGGTTAGCATTAACTGAATAAGAAATACTGTTGGAACATACTGTAGGCTCCAGGGTGGGTGAATCAAATTTACCCAAGCAAGCTTTCACAAGTGTTTTACATGCATAACTCGATAGGCAAACAGCAAATGTTTTCCGTTTAGAAAACATTTCAAGAAAAAGAAATGAAAATCATTCATTTATTTTGATTATCAAAATTTAAATTCTCTTTACTTGCACCTCAGGAGTCAGGATTCCAATTAAATGAAAAACAAAACAAAAACCAGAACAATATTGTTTACTGCTATTATAGAGAGTTTTTACTCACGTGTCCAGCAGCCATGCAAACGTATTGGAACAGAAGAAAGTGTTTACATAAGAAAAGAGTTGAACTCCCACAGGACTGGTTTGGCCATGGCCACCAATCCATTGTTTTGGGACAAAAATATATATGGCTGCTGTGATGTCATGGGAAAACACTTTTTTTCAGAATGCTCCTAAGAAAAAATTAAGCAGATAAATATACAAACAAACAAACAAAAGCTTGCTTACTGTTTACAGAGTATTGTGAAGTTTAAAACAGTCCACAGTCCTTGAGGTTGTTCTTGATAATGACATCTGTGACAGCATCAAACACAAACTGGATGTTGTTTGTGTCTGTGGCACAAGTGAAGTGGGTGTAGATCTCTTTTGTGTCTTTTCTCTTGTTGAGGTTTTCAAACTGGAGCTGAATGTAAGCAGCAGCTTCCTCGTATGTGTTTGAACCTAAGGTTGATTACAGGGATTCATAAATGATCATTACAACAACTTGACATAATATGCAAGAAACTACATGTACTAGATACTATAAGCTCTTTAAACATCACAATAAATATAAAACTTTCCCAACCAAAAATTTCCAATAGCCTTGGATATAAACAGTTCTTAAGAAAAATATAGCAACGGACTTTTTACATGTACATGGGGAAAGCACAGCATGCTTGATAGTGATTGCCTAATATTCTGTAAACAACACCCTGATTGCAAGTGAATTTTTAAAAGATCATATAATTATTTGAAATGCAGAGAAAGATATGAAGGCATCAATGATCATGGCAGTAAAATACACAACTTAAGTAGCTGCGAAATTAAAGCCTAAAAAAACATTCAGGCTTGAACAGTATGCAAACCGAAGACCGCTGCATCAGTATTGTAGAGGCCATGGGTTCGAATTCTGTTCAAGCCAGATTTTCTTTCAGGTGCTTCTTAAGTTGTGTACATATACACCGTAACTTGGATGATCACTGACGTCTTCATGACATCCTGATTGTTGTTCCCAATGTTCAAGGAAATGCCTGTTTCTTGTTGCCAATATGTTTACCTGTGTATTCAGGGAAGCAGATGGTCAAAGGTGACTTGGTGATTTTCTCTGCAAACAGATCTTTCTTGTTGAGGAAGAGGATAATAGATGTATCTGTAAACCACTTGTTGTTACAGATTGAGTCAAATAGCTTCATGCTCTCCATCATACGGTTCTGGAACAGAAAAAAAAAAGGAATATTATCAAACACGATATTGATCTTCGACACAAGGAAACATATTGAAACATTGGTGACAAAAATAGAAAAGAAAATTACATTTTATGCTGTGGATTATAATGCCCTATAATTTCAAAAAAGTTCCTGAACATTTAAAAAAGAATGAGAAATAGAGAAAATAAAATTTTCAGAATTTTGTGACTTGGAAGACTTTGCTTACAGTGCCACTACTTTGACCAAGGCCATTTAAGCAAATTCTTTGCAAATTTCCCCCGGGCATTTTAAAAGTTTTAAAATAGTTGCTGATCAAAATGACCACAAATCCGTTGCAATCAGCTTGCTTACAGTGTACACCGATAATTTGTTGGAAAACTATTAATAACCTTCATGATTCTTATTTGATAAATTTCTACAAAATTTTGTCAGGCAGCCTTGGTTAGAGTAGTCGTACTGTAAGCAATCACAAAAGAGAATTGAAGTTGGAGTGGTTAGCAATTTATAACTTAGGCTCACCATTTCCTCATCTTCAGCCAGTACTAAATCATATGCACTGAGTGCTACACAGAAGATAATGGCTGTTACGCCTTCAAAGCAGTGAATCCACTTCTTCCTTTCTGATCTCTGTCCTCCCACATCAAACATTCTGCAAAATGCAAACAAGACAGGAAATTAAAATTGGTGAATTTACTGAGAGAAATCCCTGAATGAACATGCTTGTACCTAAAAGTGTCAAAATTCTTTTCTGTTTCAACCAACTGGATATGTACACAGGCATTTAGCCAGATGGGTGTCCAGGCATCCTATGGACACCCACTTTTTAAGGGAGATTGTTTAATCTTTCACATGTTGCTTCATAAATTGTTTGTTGGAGTAAACCCTTAGCACATTTTGGATGCCCACTTTTCAAATTGTGGCCAAAAGCCTGTATACATGTATGTACATGGTATCTTTTTTTATGCTTAATATCTTTTGGCAATTCTGATTGGTCTATCATAATATTTAGGATTTACCAATTGGTTAAATGCCAATACCATGACTGAATTTTACTATGGTACTAGATAACTGTAATCCTACAAGGGACACACAGCCACTACACTTTCAACCACTGATCATAAAATGCAAAACATGCAAAGGTCAGGACATTAGCCCACATTTCACTAACACCCCTGGACCTGTACTGTTGTTAACAAGTTTTGCACCTTCTAAAATGTAAATCACAGTTTGGAACACCTTTCCTTTGTTTGGATGAGCATGCAAACAACAAAATAATATTTCCAGCAGAGTTCTGTCACAAAATGTACCATAGGACTAGGGGTGTACATTAACGATTCATATTCCTTGCAATTTGATTCAATTTCGATTATTGCCTTTCCATTTTGATTATTTCGATTCGATTATGTAAAATATTCATGTTTTTTAATTCTTACAATATGATACACAATGTAAACAACCTACAACCCTAAACCCTCAATTTTAGGATACAATGAGCATGTCGCACATGGTTTACCATATTTGGAAATTCTCAAGGAGTGTTAGAAGGGCAACATTTTTACCACGCAACACAAAATGGTGCATGAACTGCAAACGTCTTTACTTGTCAATCAAAAACCAACATTTTAAAGAGTTCTGGGTTCTGATTTCACAATATAATAACTCACTGAGGGCACTCTGAGAGAGGTATGCAAAAAATCGAACCAAAATCGAAATGTGGAATCAGAGAATCATGAACCGAACTGAACAGTCATAATAGCAATCAAGCAAGAATTTGATTAATCATTAAACCACTACATAGGACGAATACCGTTTTGTTGGCTTGCAACTAGAAAGATATTACAAGATGCACTTTCCTCTTTTCTGTATAGAGATTTGTGCTATGCGCAGTGTGAATGCAACCTCTTGAAACGATGCAGAGGGTGATGATCAACAGTGTGCAACTACACTGGTTATACATCAATTCCGCTTACTTGAAGTGAAGATCTTTAAATGTGAAGTGAGTCTCGACAATTCCAGTTGTCTTGACTCTTGTTCTGAGCACATCTTGCTCTGTTGGAACATAATCTGGTGATCCTAGTCTGTCGAGTGCATTCAGGTAACTGGAGTAAAGAGAAATTATACTAACAGTCAAGAGGTGTCCACTATAAAAATACAATTCATAGGATAAAAAAATTGGTGTGCATCAACAGGGTCTCAAAATAGGTTTATCTGAGAGTGCTGATTAGTGCAAAAATATCCCTTACCAGTCCATGTACTTGTCTATTAGACCTTACCCCCCCCCCCCCACCTTGCTAGTTGGCTACAAGACTGCCTGCTTCTAAGATGACACCAGTGCAATAAAATTAGGAAAGAAACACCCACTATTTTCAAATGAAAGACACTATGTTTCATTAATGCATGTTATGACAGTGTTAATCTACTTACTACGCTGCAGAATCATTTAGCTGATATTCTCTTGATCTTGCAAAACAGTTCTGTACTCCTGAATCATTCCATAATCTCTTCATAATAGATACAAGTTCTGGTGTGAACTTAACATCCTCCATGCTACCAGCTAAAGCAAAAAGCTCTCTGGCATCATCCTGCAAAACACCAAAGCTTAAACTCTAAGAAACACTTGTAAAATACAATTAAAAGCCTATAATATCACATTTAGTTACTTATACTTAAATCACTGCTGCTAAAGACTGGTTTCCGCTAGCCTGCGAGTAAGCTCATGTTGGAGCACAAGCGCACATTGTGCAGTACCAGAAAATATCCATACTCTCTCCACAGAAGGGATTGAAATTTCCTGGGGGGGGGGGGGGGAGGGTGGGGGGTTCTCTAAGACCAAAAACTTTAAAGAAATGTATCAAGTTTAATTGGAATTTCCAGAGGGGTGGGGGGTCTTGCAAAAAATCCCTTCTGTGGGGGAGGTATGGATATTTTCTGGAACTACACATCGAAGCAGAAGTGCGCGCGGCATAGCTGCAAGCACAAAATCAAGCGGGCAAGAAATTGAGCCTGCTCTGATCTCAGCAAATTTTTCATTTCCACCCCAGAAACCGCAGAAAAATAAGCCAACTAATTTTCACCAGAAGTATGAACTTAGGCAGCTCAGATTTTTCAGGAAAATTGTAAATCTTTTTTATAACAACATGCAGGCGCGATATCTGCTGTTGATAAAGTTTTGCTGAAGAAAAACCGTCAAAGTTTATGTCCAGCAAGGACACACACTTGATTCTAAATGATCTTTCTTTGGCAGTCTGGTCTTTGATGATGCTGGTAAATGGGCAAATAATACCTGTGTGTTGTTTAGTTCCCTCTCTAGTCTGAACGTTAACCAGAACTGGACTGGAACTTTGTTAAAACATCACTAATAGGCGCACTGTGAGAACATTGTGAGAACGTGCGGTAAATTACCAACTCCATAGAGATCTAATCGCTCCTCATCAAACATAACAGATTGACAGTTTCTTGCCTTTCCCACTTTTCGACCAATGGCATTTCACTTCAATCAGGCAAGGCAGAAAAAAATTACAGAGATCAAGGCAGGCTCACTTTCTTGGCACCTCTTCACCAGATTCCTTCCCACCAGATTGCTTTGCTCTTCGCTGCTCGCGCTTATGACTCAAAGGTGAGCCATTCAGAGTCTCTAATCAGAAGTGCAGTGCGATTCAATCTAGTGAAAATCAAACCAATGGAGTCAGAAGCAGAGCATCGATTCCGCTTAACAGAAGCAGATGAAACCAATAACAATGCTCAATTCCAGGACTCAAGATTGGTTTGGTCTTCCACTTCTGCTTCTGACTCTGACAAAGTAGTTCTCACTAGAACTGAGTTGTACATGGAATCTTAGGAAAATAAAATCATTGTGATTCTTCTGATGCTGATTCCCTTATGCTCATGACTCTGTTATGTCGCCGATTTTCGCTTTTCACTGGGTCATAAGTGCTCTTATGACTGGGACTCAGACTCTAGAGAAAACCAGCCTCGAAGTTTGATGTTAAGTACATCCACATAAAAAGTAAACAAGTAGGTTGTTTTTCCTGCATTAAATTAACATGCAACATTTGAGGTGTCAAAATAAGCTAGGCCACTTGGGCGCTCAACTGATTTGTAACTGACTAATATAACTATGTATGCTTAAAAAGAAAAGCAAAACAAAACAAAACAACAACAACAACAACAACAATTAAAACAGGAAACAAATAAACTTACTGCTCTATCAGAGTTACCAAATTCAACCTTCAGTGTCCCTAATGCTCTGATAATGGCAATCATTGACTGTATTGTGTTGCTATATACAACTTGTCTATACTGGGCACATTCTTCTTGAGTGTAGCCATGTTCATGAATAATCCTATCAGCCAAAAAAAGTTGTTTCAAAACAATTTAATGTTAACTTGCTTATTCTATGGTGACTTGACAATTGTGCAACAGGCAATTACATGGGTCTATGATGTATGATTACAATGTGCACCATAAAATATGTTATGAACATAATATCATGGGTGTCAAATTACTCCTTAATTTTGGCAAGAAATCTCAGCGTTAATTTATAATTTCACATGTGAAATGACAACGTTTTGCATGAAATTTCTCGATACAATAAGCAAGTACAAAAAAATCACCACAATTGTAAGTGCTATTTGTCACCCACGATATTAACAGGTATCAAAATAGTATATCCATGAAATTAAGAAATAATTTCACTAGCGTTTTGTCAAAATTCAAATAATTTTCCGAGCCTTAAATTATTAGAATTTTGACAAAATACATGTGAAATTATTTCCTAATGTCACTTGTCAGCAATTGATTACCCATACTAATATGGGGAACAATATCACACAAATGGACATCATAACAATCATTCTAATTATGGGAAAAATTTTACTTGTTTTTCCTCATAAGGAAACAGTAATCTGACATGATTTTTAAAAATTAACTGGACTGTACTCACTTCATCTGTTTCACAATGGTACTTTTCCCAGATTCACCAGCACCTGAAAAAGGAATATTAACCCTTTCAAATCAAGAATGAACATCAACTAAACAGTAGGTAATAGATATGACTATGAAAAGTAAGGGATATTACTCAAAAGCTATGATTAATATACAACTTGAAACATGTAAGTTTCAACCTGCACAGTGTACACATGTACAGTGTATATTACCAACCAGAGATGTGTGGTGCACAAAATTTAACAGTAAAATTTATCACAAACTACATTCCTTCTGGTGAATGATGGACATCATTTGTTTGTAAATGTAGGTGAATGCAAAGCCACAATCTGAAAAAGCACGAGGATAGAATGCAAGCTTGAGGTTTATCAGCCTTAATTTTTCAAATTTGCTATTTGCAATCTGTCTCAATCTCTCCAAATCCTAAGTTTCTTTTTTAAACCAATTTTAGGTATTTCCACCCATGCAAAGTTTATGTGTGATCATTTTTTTTGGTCCCTTGATTTGAAGGTGATTCTTTACATCACAAAAATGAAGCAATTTAAATCATATGATGACCAGGGGCCCGTTTCTTGAAAGCCCCAGAAACTTTGCGGGCCCACAAAGCCAGGTGTATGTATACGCCTGAAACTTCTTGTGTGAAGGGAAGTTCTGGTCATATTATGAATATGAAAATAAAACAGCTCTCTAATCATAGGGTTTGAGATTTTGCTACAGCTTCCTGGGTGCGGAAACTTTTCGGGACCTTTGAGAAACGGGTCCCAGATCCTTTCAATATATGTGCCACCCTGCACAGCACTACAGATGATGACTATCATTACTTCATACACAGTTTTATTTTCCTTCCTAGGGTACTACCAGTCAGGCACTTTCTCATTAGAGAAGCCCTTCAAAACATGCATCTCAATACCAATAGATCCTGGTGGTCAAAGAATTGGAATTCCACTGTTGCTATTTTTGATAGACAATTCCTGAATAACCAATCAGATTGCAAGATTGCCAAAAGTCAGAAACTGGGTTTCACCAACTGCTGTAAGACAACCTATAGCTGCTACAAAATAAGGCTGCTAAACTAGACCTTTGTATTATTCTGCAACGGAGGCACTTAGTCAACTCAGTTGGTTAAGCTTAGAACAATGGAGGTTCTTTCATCATTGCCTGTATGTTTATAAACGTGTTAATGGAATAACTTCCCACAGTATAGAACTACTAAGAAACAGAGATGTACATAGTTACAGTACACGCAACAAAGAAATCTTAGACTTCAATCTGTAAAACGAAATTGGGGACAGCAAAGGACTTGTTACCATGTGCCTTCAAAGATTGGAATAATTTAGATAGAGATTTAAGAAACTTGTGGACCATATCCAATTTTAAAAGTAAATTTTAAATGGAAATTATGTAATTTCTTTTTCTTTCTGCTTAGTTTAGTTTTAGAACATATTTTATTCCTTTAATTTTGTGACTAATGATATATTTAGAACAGGACCTCTCTGTTAATATCACTGGTAGGTGAGAGAGCTTCCTGTAATAAATATTATTAAGAGAGAGATTGCACTTATCCAATAAAATAACAAAATGTCTGTTGCAAATTAAATCCATTCTTATTTCAAAGTGGGCCTGTCAAAGTTTTAAAGTACTACAGGTGGATTTGAATTAAAACTGAATGCCATAATAGCAGAGTACTGTAGTGTGTAGCAAAAAACTGAGACTAACATTTTGAAGTCAACCCAAATCTTGCAGCATAAAATTAATCTTGCAATGAATGCAAAATTAAGACCATACATGTACATAATTTTAAGACATCTCACAAATCGTTAGGTTTATGCAATGACTTGTCAGCTGGCAAATCAATGTCACATTGCTTTTGTAATAACAATCATTTCAATGGCTATTTCATGCATGCATAGTTTCCCAATTTTATGGTTGCCGGGGCTTTAAACTTTTGCTTACTTTAATGAACAATTTAACTCAGGACTGATAAAAGCTGTGATAATTAAATTACGAATTTATCTGTAGAATTGCCGGCATTTTTTTCAATTTACAAAATTAAAAGATAAGAAAAATACAAAACGTTTTTTAAATATAGCCTATGTCTCTTGGAAATTTATG
Organism: Orbicella franksi; assembly: GCF_964199315.1. Lineage (NCBI taxonomy): Eukaryota > Metazoa > Cnidaria > Anthozoa > Scleractinia > Merulinidae > Orbicella > Orbicella franksi. Next base: position 25,363,367 of record NC_138153.1, read on the forward strand.
TAAGATCCCTACGACTATAGTCTCAAGTGTTAAATTATTTTACATAAATTGCAAATGTGACACAGTTGTATTCTTAACGAGAAAAATATTGAAATATATATATATATATATATATTTGAACAGTTAGAAAACCTTGCCTTGGCAACTTCAACAATTTTTACAAGGTTATTCACATGGTTTGGCCTAAGAAATATACAGTGGGAATTTAACCTGTTTAAGAGCAATAGTTAATCAATTTCCATTCTACATGTAGAGTAGTTTTGCATGCACAGCTGTGAGCTTCTCAAATTCCAATTTTTCTCTTTTAAAGCCACTGTAAAATCTAGTAGTTACTCTCTTGGATGTTTTCATTTCATAATAAAATTGGACCATTCACACTAACACAGGCAAAATCATGTCTTCAAATTTCATCAAGTTTCAATTTTGTGGAACTTAACATGTACACAGTTTAATTTATTTCTTGAAACCAAAATAGTTCAAGATATCAAAAAAAAAAAAGAAATTTAATCATTCAATTTGGTTTGGAATAATTTTTAGCAAACAAAATCTGCCCATTTTCAGCTTCTGTCTCATTCCCTGTTGATTGACAAATAAGACAAGTCTTTTCTGGAAAACTCATTTGACAGGTTACTTACAACCACACAAATTTTATTTGTTATATTTTCTCATAATTATGCCATAGTTTGAACATGCGTATTGTACATAATTTTTAGAGGGCCACTGGTTTGTTAGTATTTTTATACTATTTTAGTGCTACCCTCTTTAAATAAAGTCTTTACTTACTTACTTACTTACTTACTTACTTACTAATTATATAACGCTGCTTTCAAAAGGTGGGAATTTAAAAATGCAGTTCATAAATTACAGCCTAAGATAGACGTACATGTAGAGAGTTTTTTTGCATACATCATTTCTCGAAAATGAAGCGCAAATCAACAAAAGCAATTACGCCACAATGCTTTTCATGTCAAAACAAATCAGTCTGCCAAAAATTAGCTCGATCCTGCAAAAAATAAAAATCAGCCCAAAATGCTATATACACCCTTTTTGTATGAAAGCCTTCACTCGAGATCCACACACAATGTATGTTTTATGGAGTGTGGGTTTCACAGATCATACGTGTGGATAACTAGCTAGTACACGTGTAGATGAGCACTGCTCTGCAACTGTCAAATAGTAAATGATAAGCTTGCTGGTTCCCATGAAAAAGTGTTTATCTTTGGTACCCAGAAGGACAATAGCAAATCGCACGAGTGATGTTATAACTCAGACAACTCGGACAAACAAAATGGAACGGTGGAAGATTTGAAGCTTTTTCAAGCGCGTAACCAAGTGTTCCTAAACCAATTTTAAAATGAAAATTTGCCATTCATTTTCCTCCGTATTTCTCTCAGAACACGCTTATGTTGTCTGAATCTCACAGGGTTCCAATAATTTGCATTCTATTTTTAGACTTTGCATGCTTCGTTATTGGGAATGAATAAACTTAGAACATTGGTTGTTCGAGGAATGAGAACACATCCTAATTTCTTTCTGGTCTCTCAGCAGCCAGGAAAATGTTTGATTTTGGGCGAAGATTGCAAATTGGCCACCCCTGAAGGTTTTTTTTTTTTTGGATTCTGGTAGATCTACATGTATTGAATTAAAACAAAAACTTGAATGATCCTGACAATTGAATTTCTTTTGTTTTTCCAGTTCTTAAGAAAATCATATTTGTCACTAGTGAGAGCAGTTTGAATTACAAACTATAAAAAACTGTTCTCCTTGAAACTGGTAAACTTGAAATGTTTTGAAGCTGAGAGGCACATGACTGTGGTGTGATTACCATGAAGAGCCACCTGATCATCATACAATCACCCCAATAGTTCACAGTGCTACAGTACTGTACACTGTAGCTTAAATTTTAAAATATGTTGCAAAATTAAAATTTTCCAAATGGTTGTTGCCACTGTGTCTTGTGGTCAAATAGTTTGCTTTTGTTTTTAAAACAATGGTTACAGGATTATACATCTCCTAGTCTAAATCATTGCCATACTAGTATTAACTTTCTCTTGACATCTACCTGATTTCGTCAACCAAAGTAATAAACTGCAGGGCCCGGTTGATCACAGCTCGATTAAGCTACCCCAGGATTAACAAGAATGTCGATTTCAGTTTTGTAACTTTTCAGTGAGTTTTCTGTTTATACTGTTTGTCCTTCAGTTTTGAGCTTGACTAAGCTCAAACTACACAAAACGTGAGCAGTAAAAAACATTTTTATACAAGAAAAATTAATACTTCGGTTGACTTTTAATCCTGAGTTAGCATTAACCAGCTTTCGAACAACCTGGCCCAGATGTTCCAGTTGTAACAGTAATCTACATGTAACAAATTAAGCACTGGATGTTAATTTGCCTAATTTGTCTCGCTAGTATTTAGCTGGTCATTATGTTGAGCCCTTGGTTCAGTCCACATGCAACTCTTGCTTAAATTAATGATTCGGAACTTTAATTTGCCATACCTTGCACAGTTTTCAGACCACTGCTCTTTTTCTTTCATTAAAAAACTTAAGCTGAGGAATCTGTGAGAACATAACTGCAGCTTCAACAGTTTATGCATTACAGATTAATTTCCTCTGACTGGAAATAACACATGAAACCTTTTTGGAGTATGTGACAGTTCATTGCTTCCATTATTTGAGTTTTGTTACATCACCCTTTTAAGGGAGTTTAATACTTCCATGTTTTCTCTTTCCAGATGTGTTTCACAATGAGCTTGGCAGGGGTATTCTGAAGAATGCTGAATGCACTGTGTGCTTGCGGTTTAGTAGTTTCACTCGTGTTTGCTTGCTGTTAGCTTTTGTTTGTTAACGACAGCATTATATTGCATATAGCCCTGTCCAACAAATAAAAGCTAACCACAAGCAAATATAAGTGAAACTAACCGCAAGAAAACAGGACATTCGGCATTCTTCAAATTACCCCTGCCACCGTGAGCTATCCCTTATAAACAGTCTTACCAAATGGCTTTATAGTTCTAACCATAGGACATTTATCAAATTATTACACTAATTGTTATTAATCACAATATATCATCTAATAGAGCAGTTTTCCTTTGAGTGTCAAAAAGTAATTGGTTTCGCATTAACTACGCAACACGATTGGCTTAAAAAATTCGCGCCACAATCTCATCCAATCACAAGTAAAACCAAAACCAATCGCAACTTACGCGCACATGTTTTCCCGTGCTTTGCGTCAGCTACATGTAATTACTTCAGGGTTTGATTGGTTCACTGTATTGCCGGTGTCCTTGGTGATTGGCTAGAGTAATTACTTTGGTTTTACGACACTCAATTGAAAACTGCTGTATATAACATGTTTGATCAGTAAAGAAACTACACATTTAGGTTGATAGCCAGTGTCATGCCATCATGACTGAACAAGACCAGTTAATAATCCATACTGACTTCAGAGTTGACATATTTTGAGAATGGTAAGAAAATTTGTTGGAATATGTACAGTCGGCTACTGTTACTCTTTGTATTAGAAAGCTTTGAGAGGTAAAAAGTTCTTCACGTAATGTGTTCTGAAGAGATAAGCAAATAAACCAGGAATAATTTCGTTAAAAAGTAAATACAAATTCATAAAAACGACAAATATGACAGAAACATTGTGTTTGTATTATTTTTAAAATCAGTCATTACTTTTATTGAAATGGATACATCTTATTAACCATCCACAAGGATTGCACTAAAATACTTAAAAAGGATGGACTAAGAACAGTGAGACCTGTGTAGAAGTGACTAAACGTTGAAATTTCCCAATACAGTCCTAAACAAACAATTTATGTCGAAAAAACTGGACTAGCACCAAGGCATACTGGGCCCCTTGAATTGTAGCTGTCTTAGCCATGCAATAATTAGCATTTAGGTCTACCACAACAAAACAACAAATTTCAAAACCACAAGACTGATAAGAACAAAAATGCTGTAAAACAGACATTGTGCCATTCAAACCTAACATCTAACAAGCTATATCCAGTACAGCACACTGAGTGAGGCAAAGTTCCACAACAAAGCTTTACCTTTCCAATGCTTGCTGCACTTTAGAACATTATACAAGGTCAAGAGCTCACTCAGAAAAGTACACAGAGAGTTGACTACTTCCAATGATCACATTACATTGGTTCGGAATTCGATGTCAATTCTTTCTGATTACCAGGAAATGCCAGAAAATCCCACCAAAACAGTGTTTAGACAGTTACATCCCCATGTAAACTTCCTGAAAAAAGATACTTTTTGTAACTTAGCATAAAATTTGACATTGATAGCAGTAAATATTTTTCAAAGTTTTCCCTCTCTGTTTTATCTCCTTAAAGAACTGAATGAGAACAAATCTGTAATTGATTGTTGCTTTTCATAATCACTTGCATAACATATAGAGGTACTACAGTACTTGCACCAATTAAATTCATGTCCATCAAATGTTACTGCATGTGCTAACTTGGGTATATCAGTTGTGTTGAACTAAAACATCAACTAAATCTACTAATGCAACATAACTATACAACAAAACCACAACAAATAGATCATAAGATGACCATGTGGACTTTTCATATTGTCATCATATCATCCTTATCTTTTAAGATACGACAGTTTTTATCAGAGATAAATAAATTCCCGCAAGCAAAAAAACCAGATCTAACAGAGAATAAAAACAGCAAACAGACAAGGAAACGATATAAGGTCATTTACAAATCCAGATCGCAAAACATATTAGCCATGGACTTTATACAGTTAGTCAACACCTGTTTGTGAAAACATCAAACTTCCATGGAGACAGGACTCGAAATAACACGATCAAGGTTCGTCACTTCACTTCCCGTTTCTTGTAAAAAAAAAAAACACTACATAATAGTAACACTAGCACTTAGCGTTGCTTAAAGAGAAAATTGTCCACAATATTCGGACCTACAAATGACGTAGTTCTGTGATGATTTAAATTTCTAAGGGAAAAGAAGCCACCGAAAGAAATGTATTATTCACTGTCAAGAAAAGTAAAAAGAAAAAAAAAATTTCGCACCGAAACAAAATTAAAGAATAGGTACAAAATTACTTATAACTACGTAACAAGTAACTTTCATTCTCAATAACTGGAACAAAATTTTCGCCTTCAGCTTTCCCCAGAGTTGAAATCCAACACCTACCATCTCTCCGCCGATCTAATATTCGATTTAAAATTCACACGTTCCAATATAGATACGGAACATTCACAGAGAGAGCAAGCTGAAATCTTTCCTATTACTTTCGCTAAAAGAATACAAAGAAAGTCTATAAGTTAAAACTGATGACGGATGTTATGTAGGATAGGCATTTTGCCAACCTTTTCAGTTTTTTTCAGCATGGGTTTCCCTTTCAAGACGACAATATAAAGTAATCACTGGTTTAGAGAGCGTTCGATCGATCATATGTGCTAGCGAAACTGCACTCAAATGGTTTCCACCCGTTATTGTATCGCAGCTTTCTCACACAATAACACTGAGTTGTTCCAGAAACCTCGCTACCGAAATTTTCCAGAAAAGCGCAAAATCAATTTTTGGAGCTTGATGAGAAAATATTATTCATGCGTTCGCTTGTAATGGCGGATTATACTTTTTGCATTTAAGCGTTACATTCTACACGGCGAATCCAAACTACAATTTATCACGGCCACAAACGGCGATAAACTGAATTTTTTTAAGTGTGTAATGATTTATAAACAGAACTGCCATCATGAAATGTTGCTAAGGAAAGAAAACCCGACAGCAAATCCGCGATCTTTTTCAAAGTCGCAAGTAGCGTATTAAAACCCCCAAATGACGAAGCTTTTGTAATCGCACAAAGATTTTTCTTCCTCGTAACTAACCCGGTAAGGCGGCTTAACCATACGGCTGACTGTATTCATAACAAACACAAAGGCTCCGCATAAATATTCGAAAGTTCGTTGCGTTTGAACTATCCTACATATAGGTAAACCTACACACGTTGAGGATCGATCGATGCATCAGCTATGCTTCGACCGAGCGCACAACATCGCACCACTAACCTAAAAGGAGAAGCTTGACCTCTCTGGCTGCTCTTTCTCCGTCAGCTCGAAGGTTTTTATCGATCATCTTGCTCCTTTCCACAGCAGCTTTGTCCTCAGCACTGAGTGTGCAACCCATGTTGATATTTAGAGTTCGAAAATTTGAGTTTCACTCGCTAAGCTTGGCCGTTCGTGAGAACTTTGACAGTCCGGCAGTTGCGTAAACCACAAACAGAAGCCCAACTGTAATGATTGGATGCTCGAGGGGACTCTTACCCGACTAACATGCGTTAAAATATCTTACGACTTCGCCATGCATGAAGGTCGTTATCCGGTTTTCCAAGCAAGTTATGGCGTTCGAAGTTCGCTTTTATTACAACAACCAACCACAACCACGCCCGCACACTGAGCAAACCATGCGCGACACGACTTCTGGGAACGAAAAGTCCCGGATATCAAGCTGAGGGCTGCAATCTGCGCGTTCCCATATCAACATGTTCCATTACTCGCCCGTATCCAAAGCCCAAATTATCTCCCCAAAAAGTTGTTTTGAAATTTTATCGTGCTGATAAGTTGTTACTCAAAAAGCACCCGGCTTTGAATTAAAATGAAGCAATTTAAAAGTTCGGCTAAGTCACGTGATCAAAATATTTGATTCACTAAGTCATCAGAGACTGATATCGAAAAGCTCCGTCTAAATAGAAACCTTTGCAAGACACACATAAAATTAATTACACAAACGCTCGCACGATCTTGTTTTATCGGAATATATGGATTGAAAGAAGAAAAAGCGACTGTTTTGAATGAAACTTCAGACGACTGCGATAACTCTTCTAATATAATGGTTTTTTTTTCTGTCAGAACTTCTTGAGAATGTTCGACTTGCAGGCGGCGAGCTAGACTAAGCGATTATATTAAGAAAGGCTATTTATAAACAGCTAAGCCCTATAGAGATCGTCATGTAGATATTCAGCCGGATGAAAGAACTTTTCACCCGTTAAAAGAAGTTGTTCGATCAGTAAGGGCTTGCAAGTCATTTCAAATCAATGCAAACCGCGTGCAAAATTTTTGATACAAGAGGCTACAGGAAAAAAATGACGGTAAATTAACTAGGAACAGTCAATTTTGACAATATTGAAGCGATTAAAAACTTTTCGCTAACGGCCGATGGCAAAATAGTTTCTCTAACCACGTGGGTGTCAGGATTTCTCTGACTGAAGGTTTCTTTATCTATGAGTGACAAAATAAATTTTTCGCTTTTCATGGTGAATTTTACTGAGTTCAACCTGCGATCAGTTGTTCTTTTATAAGCGTCACAGCTCGCTCTCACAACGGTTTCGAACCGTAGCTGTTGTTCTGACCCATAACTGGCGATTTACAAACAATGGTGCTAAGCTGCGAGTGACCATATGGAGCCGGTACACAGCCATGAGTTACTCGTTTTTGCATGGTTTTATAGGACATTATTAAGTCTGAAAGTTAACGCAAGAGAACATCTGTTTACTTTATTGCTCAGCGTTTTATCGATGTGTTGATATTATGCAGGCTATAAATATAACTTTTGGTAAATAGTCCGGTAAATAGTTTACGGGATAACCCAGTCTTTAGGAAAGCGATGGTCATGTCGTTTGGCCAACTACAATTCGGTTACGAAGCAAAGGAAAACTTCTCTCTTTTTCTTCTCCATCGATACCTCTAACCTAACAATTTTCAAAATTCAATTTTACATTGGGCATTTTTTCGTTTGCTTTTGTTCCCTGACAATAAAAGAAAGCTCGGTAAAATTTTTTTCCCTCTTCGGAACGTTTCTTAGTTCCTGCTAGCGTAGATACGTCAAATTCTGAAGCTGACAGGAAGGGAACACTCGAAACGGAAAATCGAGCATTTAACTAACTTTTATTTTTATCAGCTTTACTATATTTTCGATTCTTATATCCAGTCATGTTCCTATATATGCAATTATTTTCAAGTGTTAATTTTAATACGAAGTCGACATTTAAAACATGAGAACAATGCAACAATTTATTTTTACTGGATAAACAAAGTCCCATAACAACATTGCTGTGTTGTTAGCTATAAATTTAGAAACAGCTTTAACCTGTCTTCTCCTACTTGGAGTACTCGAAGACGATCACTCGACAAAAAGTGCCAAAAAAAAGGGAAAGGGGCTCGAGAAGAGAACGCTTGTTCGATATAAAAGGAAATTCGTTTCGCGCAGCTCGGAGTGTTTTAGTCTAACTCGGCAAGGAAAACGTGAAACGTAATTTGTGAATACAGAGAGCTAGTTTTACTCTGTAAAACCTGCGTTGATTCCGCTCCACTTCTCATCAAAGGATACACGTCTTCACCGAGTTTGACCTCGTTGAGTGATATTTTGATCAGTACAGAGGAGATGAAAATAATAATAGAAAACGTAACAGTCAGTGCAACCCTAACAGGTATTACTGTATTGGCATTCAACTTAAATTTATTGGCTTTTTCTTGACGAACAAAAACAACAGACGCACGCAAACCTTGAGGAAATAAACTCAATTTTGTGATTGAATGAAACATTGGCCGCCTCGTTCTACAGCACGGCAAACTTGCTTGCCGTTCAATCAGCCGGTTTACCATAAGAAAGGCAAAAACCAATAATGGTACGGCACGTCCACAAGAAACGCCATCACGTAGAAACGACAAACGGCAGACAAAAGGAATTATTTATGATGCGATAAATGACAGAATAATCTTTATGGTAAGGAGAAGAACGTGTAGCCGAGACAAAAAAGAATTAGAAAAAACACTTGGATGTAGAAATTGAAATATCAATCACAAGTTGTAGGATATTTTAGCTTGTAAAACAAACCTACATTGCCACAAAAATTGCAAAATGACGCAAACGTAAATTATGTAATAGAACCGTTCTCTATAAAAGTTTTGACATAAAATAACGTAAGTTTGTTACAAACTAAATGTTATTATTGATCTCCGGTTTGTGTATTCCATGGGGTTCCAGTCTCTCGGCTTTTTTTTTTTTTTATCGAGTGAACCTTGCATGTCTACCTTCCTAACTAAAACGTAATTCTGTGGGGTGATCCGAACCGAATTCGAGACGAACCGCTTCGAATTCAGATTTGGGTTTGTGGAAAGTATTACGACTCATCATCGGCTTATCATCGGCATATCATCGGCTTATCATCGGTGTCATGTGATGTCATCATCTGTCTCATCTTCGGTTTCATATGATAGAAGACTCCAGGTTGGCTGTTTTAATATTTTTTATGGAAAATAATTTACATGTACAGATACAAAACGTGCTTTGAACGAGCGACGGAGGTTAAAAACGTACCGCGGCTATCTGGACTACCTTTTTTTTTCACCGAGCAAAATTTAACGTCTTTTCCATTAACAGCATCACTGGGATTTCTCACGTAGGCTGCAAATTTAGCTACAAAAAGTTTTTATGTTTCCATAGAGTTATTGCCACGCCAGTGATTGGATTGAGAGAATGGAAAAGGTTCTGGGAAGCGCCAGAGCAGTTTCTAGGTCTCAACTTCTACGAGTATTTCTTCAAGTCTGTGGGAACAAAGAGACAACATTTTCAATTTCCGGTTGTTGCTAAATAAACCATAAAAATCAGTTTTCTCTTTCCGTAAGGCTTATGAAACAGCACGGTATAAGTAAGATCACTTCGAGTCCCCGAGTGTTAAGAAAATGCAATGAAAAATGTACATATTTGGTTGCCAGGGAAAGGTGATGTAGAACGTTGATAAACAGGGTATTATTCAGAACAACATTGTTTTTCATAATGTTTTGCATTGGCATACAGGTGAAGGATTAACTGCAAACAATTTACGCACAGATGGCGTCACAAATGCGTCAGAACTATTATTTAGAAAAGCCTGGCCATTTGAAATACAAGAACAGTAATTCAAAAGCCAGTTTATTAAAAAGAAAAACAATTGCTTCTTCTGGTTTTGTTTTAAATTTATGATCAGTTAATTGGCAGGAAATGAAGCAGGCTTTCATCATTGTCTTACGTGTATTTTTTTTTTAAACTTTGATCACACCTGCTTACCCCGAGACTTCACTCGCGCCATGATGTCTGTGCTAAAAAAAGTGATTCTACAGATATTTACACGCTCAATTAAAATTCTACGTCTGAAGAACCGAAGAATTTAAAGGCGAAAAGTTCAGAAAAAGGGGTTTCAAGACCGCATGAGACAGTTACTGTGGCAATCGGGATAGAAAAAAAATAAATTAATCTAATTATGAGAAGAATCTAAAATTTAGTATTGAGCTGATGAAAGCTTGAAGAAGTGTCATGGCCGAAATGTTTGCTGTGCGACATCTTGTCTTCTTGGCACAGTTTGATATCTATTTTGCGGGCTTAGATTACACTTTGTAACACAGTCTATGATTCCATTTAAACCACCGATGTCAGTTTGAAAAATAATTATGATGTCAATTTGTTAACCCGCTTAAGGACTGTTCTGGGTTATCAGGCTACTGGAAAAGTGGCCCAAAAATCCCCGTGTTAATGTTTTTCTTCCAGCGAGTCTAATTTTACTCCTTTCAAGAAGGCCCCACAATCCGAGGACCTCAAATCCGACAACAGGACTATTTCAATCTTCCGCACTGGTGACTTGCTTTTTCTTTCAGTTAAGGCTTGTTAGTATAAGTCTACTGTAGCGTTCTATCACGAATGCCGTTCTCTTATTGGTTACGCTACTCACTATCTATTCTGTGGTAGATGTTGAGTAGCCTAACAGTGTGCGGTTGTTAACAAAATGGCGGCCGCTTCTCTGCGTTTTTGAAGTGTCTGCGAAGATGATTAAGATAAAGTTTGAACGACTAGTAGACTTTCACTAAACTAAGTAGCTTATTCGATCTCGATTTCTTTGCGTGATACCATGTTGACTCGGGCTTTGCCGGCCCTCGTTAACTATAGAGATCTACACAAGTCTCGAGCTCATAATCTAATTCTTTTGTGAACTACTTCTTGTTTTACGCCAACTTTAGCGTGATAATAGCTTAAAAAGTAAGAAAAGTACCAGGGAAGTGGTGAGTAATTATTACAAACGAGCAAAAATGGGCAAGATTGAAAAGGGATTATAGCTGTAACTCAAAATAGGATTTTCATGCTGCTAAACTCACTCAGGGGTGCCACTCCTTCAAGGGCTAGTGTGGCCGGGGTATTGAATCTCGGCGGGACTTGTTTGGACTGAGTTCGTTGCTCATGGTTCTACTGCCTTGATCCGAGGGATTTTCTCCTGGTTCTCTCACTCAAATCCAACATTACCAAATTTCTCACTAAGCCACAAGTCCTTACTAGATTACAATAATCAGAAAGTCATTGTAATGGCTTTTAAATCTCCTCTTGAGATCTTCGAATTGTTTTAAACCTTATCTACCTACACATGCGCAGTAATAGCAATTATTTAAGAATGTTAATTGAAGTTTTTACATGCATCATCATCATCATCATCATCATCATCATCAGTGTGCTAGAATTTCTTCAACATATTGTAGATTAAAACATAACAAGGTACTGCGAGAAAGCACCTTGACGAGTGATCATTTTTAATCAGCAAATGCGTTTTAAAATACCCTTATCACTTCCCCTGTAATTTATCCACTGAGAGGATACGGATGTAACCCATTAACCTCAAATCAGTCAGCCATGTTGGTGACTCTGAACACAAGCGCCGTGTTTAGAAGACGGGAGATGAGAGAGTTTCCCTCTCCGGCTCTCTATGGGGTTTAGCTGAGAACTTGTTGATATTTTGATTACCAGCCCGGCCCTACACAGTTGAGGCTATCGAATTAATTTGACAGTTATTGCCTTATATGATCAAGATTTCAAAAGAGCCGTATAGTTGCCTGCACGAAGCCAGTAAAGTACTCGGAAAAAATACCAGATATGCATCTAGGCAAAATCTATACATATCGGCAGAAGTGCGTACTAGTTCTGGACTGAACAAACCATAGCTTACGTAGCGGCTATTCCCTGAGACAACATCCCCACACATCTGAAAGATCTCAGTGCCTTCAACTTCTCTTCTCTTACTGTCGTCTGAACATTATTCTGAAGTTTCTCCATTATACATGCATGTACACACATCTTCTCTTTAGAATTCTCTGTTCTCGCAAAATTATATCCATATAAACTTCACAATGACTGGCGACTGACTAGCAAACTTTTGGGTTGATTCAGTCTCCAGACTCAAATGTAGATTATTTTTCTGTCCTGCTATTATTGTTGTTGTCGAGTACAATGAAGAGATCTCGCTTCATTTCAGTTCAGAAATTTAAAATAGCTGGCACGAACGGAATTTGATATTTGTATTTTTTAATTGTCATTATTTATAAAACTAGGAGAAAAAGTGTTTACGTAAATGAATACTTCTGCATCGGTATTTATTAATATAGCTGATATAAACTGAACACGACTAACGTCACCTTAAGTGTTATTTACGAAGTTCTTGCTATATTTAGGAGGAATATACCAGGAATTTTAAGTATTTGCAAGAGTATTTCCGAGATTTCTTTAACCTGATTTATATATGCCCGGCTGCAACTCCAATATCGAAATACACTCCTCACATCCTTAACGTGGTATTTTCATTTTTTGACCGAAGCTCGAGTTTAAGGGAAGGACGATATCAAGCCAGCCATTTAGAGCTTTCATAAAGATTCTTTTTTGTTCTATAAGCATGCAGCATTCAATTTTTAAAATATTGACTTTCCACAAGCTGACTGTGAGGGGTGTTACGGTTTCGAATAACCTGGTATATCATAGGAATTTATAAGTTTTTCAGTTCTCAAACATTTAGTCCTGAAATCATGCACACATTTCAAGAACTTGTATGCTGGCCATATTTTTAGGAGTACTGATTTTACTCCGGCGCTTGGAAGTACTTCCTGCTTCAAGGGTAGTTTCGCTTTTATTACATTTTCTTTGTTCTAGACGTGAAACATGCTCTATTAATAGAACGTTGACCATCTTCTGATTGGCTAACCCCGAAGGCAAAATCAGAAACATTTTTCATGTTTGCAAATTCTCTCCTTTCGTTTCCGCTGTTTCCCAAATCAGTGGGTGAAATTGTTATGATTAATCCCTTCCTTGCTATAAAAAGGGTTTCTCTCGCAATCGTCGATCTCTTCTGATCTATTCTAAAGTTATGCAATCGGAACAATTGATAACCAGGCAAGTAGGGGAAGTTTGAAATTCCTTTGAGAATAAAACTTGGATCCTGTCACGTATTTCGGATTAGTTGTAAACTTTAACCTTTCCGCGCCTTGTTTTTGTGTATTTTGTTTTTTCGTTTTACTGCTGCCAAACTATTTTCCTGAGTGACTAACAGCTGTTTAGTTGCCGGTATAGTCAAAAGCCCGTTCACACGACATTGCAGTTGTAATCTTTCGTCTTGGCGAAATTCTTGGCTGTACACAGTATTCACGACTGCTTTATCTTGGTCTTCATCGTTTTTGAATATAGAATACTAATATTGATAGGTGATATGAGCACAGAGGACAAAAATAACCCCAGGAATGCTCTTGGAATGCTCACCTAAGCAGATTAACTCAAAGCCTTAGATTTATTGCGGCGAGTCAATTTTCATTCGTGAAGATATCACGCAAACGAGTTTTGCTTCTTAAATTAGATTTAAAACCGTCAAACTACGCCTTATGTTGAAATTATCTCAGACGGTGAATGGCTGTTTTTTGATACGGGCGGTTAACTGAAATGGACGTTTCAAGAACCCAATCGTAAATTGGCGTATATTCGATCTCTCTTCACGAGTTCATTATCAGGGGTGAAGATATAATTAAGTTTGTAACTGGCTTACAACAAGATAATGGATGAGATAAATTAAGATCACGCAATTGAATCAGTATAGCTTTCAAGAGTTTCAAGGTGGCTGAGTTACTTTGTCAAGAAATAGAGATTGGGTTTCCCACAGAAGAGGGATCAACCAGCATACTTAATATATTTTTCTCTTGCATTCATGCAACCTAACTTTGTTGCCAGTTTGGAACTAAGCCATTTTAATTCCATTTGGTAATTTTTAGATTGCGGCTTAAGACAAAGAAGACGGAAAAAAATAAAACCTCGAAATACTCTTGAGTACCGGGTTGACATCACAAGACCTGACGATGCTTTTGTACAGCGAAAAAGAAGTAATTATCGTCAACAAAAGATCTGTACTTTTTTCAATGAGTTAGTGGCAAGCTTACACGGAAAGTGTTGACAATTCAGCTGCCTTTCGCAATTAACGACGAAAAAGGCGGGCCAAACTCAATTACTTTTAGCAAATTGTCTGCACTAAAATTGCTTGTAGAAATGTCAGTCAATATAAATCAATGTGCCAGGTAAACTGAGTGACATGAACAGCTGCTGCAGTTCCGACCGCCTGACTCAAGAGGAAACATATGACTTGTACAGCAGTACATTGAGCTTACAGTAACAATCAGGTAATAAATATTTTTAACTTCACAGCAATTTTGGGGAGGAAAGATCAAATTCAGTACTGATTTAGGAACAACAAACGGGCTTTTGATGACGTGCGCTGTTCACTGATATCTTGCTTATTGATTTTTTTTTTCATCATTTTGAGTAAGAAATCAACAGAAACGTCCAAAAAAGGAAATTGAAACCACACATGAATACTGAGTTAAGAGATTCGAAGAGTATTATGATTTTTCACGAAAAAAGTTCAATACCACACCACGTGATATTCTGATGGGTCCGATATAATAACACAAAGAATCTTTCCGAAAGTTTGTTGAGTGAGGGGTATGCAGAACATCCTTCTCTGGAGGATTTTTACAACGCACTGGCGGTCGTTGAACCAGACTGGCTGCATGTGTACACTGTTACGGAGACTCTTGGCGCCTTCTTGTCATCAGCACTTTGGTGAACACATTTGTGGTCAAACGTATCTGATGAACTCTTGGACAGTTTAAAGTGAGATGAAAGTGTCCCAATTGAGCACAAGGCTTGCATGTGCTTTCAATGGATGAGCTTAAAAACAGCGTGTTGTGAGGTATCTATATCAATGACTGCTTTGAAATCTTCTGCTGGCAAGCGTAGCTGCGACAAGCCCTTCCTGAGAAATTTCAGCAGTTCCCCATAGCGAGATTGCTTTTTACGCAGGCACGACTGGAACGCGTGAAAACAAAGCCACGTCACCTCGCGCTCGTCCAATGAAAACGTGACTTCACTGGGAGACATCTGGCGACACTTCCGAGAACTTGCTGAATGAAAATACTGCGCCAAATCAAGAATAACTCGGCAGAAAAATGGCGGGTTGTCCTTCGGTTGACCACCTGTGATTAAGATGAAAAGATAAGAAAAATAAAACATTGAACTTCACTTTCTTTCCAATACTGTAAACGTATCATATCAACTAACTCTTTTCTCATGAAAGACAGTAACAATCTGACAGATTTGAAAAACACCGCAACGATCTCAATATCTTAAGGAAAATTACAAAAAATATAATTTATATTTCAGACTATATATAGAAGCATTCAATCTAATTTACATATGTAACCACCAAAAGAACTTAATCGTTTCTTCATTTCGCAAGTCACTAGTCGAGAACAAACTTGCTATTCACACCGCCTTTCCTGTTTTAACGAGATAAAACGCGCATGGTTCGCTTCGCCAGAAATGATTTGTTTTCCTTGCGTTGGGCAACATATGGTGAAACAGAATTAAGAGAAATACTTTGATAAAACTCATAACAGTAACTAATGAGGCCAGCAAGGTGCCAACAGGATTGACGCATGCAAAAACACCGGGGAAAAAAAAAAAAAAAAAAACGGCGAAAATTTGATTCACAAAGAAACAATTTGGCGATTTTATTAGTTTAGAAGTTAGTTGTTCGAAGAGAGTTCAGTACGTCGATCAAATTGAAGGCCGCTCTTCTGGAACATTTGACTAATGGAGTAATTACAAGAGTTCTTTTATTAGGCTGTCAGGCTGACACAATATATATTACGGTGTTGTTTCTGCAAGTTGTAGCGACCCTTATAAAATGCAGGTATATTACAAAAAGAACTGAACTTGTATTGACGGGGAGTCAAGCAAAATAAATGAAATGGCGACATCCTTACATGGTAAAAACGGCTGTAAATATATTTTATCAAAAAGGGGAATGTTTTTGAATTTAAAAAACGCCCGGTAAAGAAGGAAATGAGAAAAAAAAATATGACCTACCCTAGTTAAACAACACGGTAAAAAAAATAATAATAAATAAAAAATAAAAAAATAACGAAGCATGCGAAATATTTTAATGCCAAAAAAAGTCAAAATTATTTTTTGTTGAAAAGGAACATAGTCTATTTTGCATTGCTCTGCTTCATTTTGTGATAAATAATAAATAACTTAGCAGAGAATAACTTTGCTTGGCAAACTAAAGTGCTATGTTAATTTAAGGTTCAATTATGAGTGGTTGACTAATGGAAGAATATACTGTTTTCTGTGCTCGCACAAAGATCCGTCTACAAAGACTGGATTTACTTCTACACATTGTAAATCACTGATGTTCGAATTGGGAAGGTCACTCAGAGCCCTGCAAAAAGATTGAGTTCGATTGTTTCATTTTGTAACAACTCCTTCTGTTCATGGAAAGGCGGTCGCAGATACTGTCGATCTCAGTGGAATCTTTTGGAACTCGGCTAGAATGCACATAGCGATCAAAGATTCGTACAACCTTTCAGGACTTCGATAAAAAAAAAAAAAAAAAAAAAAAATAGAGATTAAAAAATAATTGTCTGGAGATCCAGAGATACGGAAACTCGAACGGAAGCTGTTCAGAACAATGGGTGTGTTGTATGATCATAATTCTGAATTTTAATCCTTCAAACATTTTTAATTTGTGGTGATGTTTCTCGAATCTTCTGATAGCTAGCATATAGTCCAGTGTAACAAAATATTAGCAAGGTTCAGAAGGAAAAGCGAACGAAAGTCTTTCTCAGACAGGCAAGAGACGCCAATCTGTTGTTTTATCAGAGTTCAATATATTTTCAGTTTTATCTCATTTGTTGTATTTGTCGTAACACAGCCTTCAGTCGTTAGGCTTGTGATTAACAGACAATTCCAATTTGCAAACAGAGTAATAGCCATGCATAAACCTGATCCTTAATCACGTTTAGATTACAGTCTAACCTCACAAAGGCAGCATTATCATCATAAACACACACACACACAAAAAAAATATTAGACCTGGGAACATATTATACAGAAAAAAAAAAACACGTACAAGAACAAGAAATTCAGAGGTTAGAACCCATATGAACATGGCCGGTTACGATCCAAGTTGAGGCGAACGAGCTGTCAATTCGACGCTTGGCCTGCGATTTAGAACTAAATGTATTGCTAACAGATTAAACACAGGTTATACACTGTTGCTAAGGGACACTTTGTAATTTCTTATTATAAAAAATTAAATTTTTGAAATTCAAGTAACTGTCTCTTGAGACTAAACGAAAATAGAGAACCGTGTACTCCGAAAAGCAATAAAGGCGTGTAGTTTTAAATCGCTTCCTTTGATCAAGAAGAATATTCATATTCACTAGTTACTAACGAGTTATGGTAACTAATTTTTTCTGGACAAATATGTCGATTACTAAACACACCAAACAATGAAAACATACGCCATATACCATACGGCTTTCGTTGAAAATAATTACAATTTGGAGTTTTCCAGAAGTTCTTTACAAAATGGAAATTTGAATATTGCTTCAATTGGTAGAGTTCCCCTTTTCCGAGAAATTTCACATTAACACAAGTACACTTAGCGGCAAATTAAGTGTGCTTGATTGATTTTAAATATATTCGAACAATAAAAGGCCATTAAGGCCTCTACGGTTTCATCTATTACACTGCCATTCAAATGAAAGCTTCAGTTTTTTTTGATGGAAAACATATAAAGCCACATCAACATCAGACTTTTAATGAGTCACATCTGTCTTGCAAACTTCACTTAATATCCAGGCCAAGGATGTTGGTTTACAGGGCAAATACCATATGAACACAGATCTCAGTGTGACAAAAAACCTGAATTTTTGTACCGCTAGTGTAAACGGCTTATAAAGGGAACAGCGAGAATTTACACGCGAATACTGCTAAGCGAAGTAAACACCGCGTTTTGAGAACTTTAGCCGTGCCGGATTGAAGCGAGGTACGCAACGCGGTTCGTCAATACCTGGGAATGAAAGAGATATTGCGCTTTCAAAAAAGACAGCCAGAAATAATGATTTATTGGCAATTGATCGTCAAGCAGACAACAGGTGACGAGAATAAACCAAAAATTTCAAATAAAGGATGATATCCCTTTGGTGCAACACAGTATATTATTTTTGACAATCACTAACAAGAACTCATTTTATTTTTTCGACCTCGAGCTGTAGTCGGTACGGTTTAAGAATGCAGCTCTGTTTCATTGGTTGATATAAGACAAGCAACTGAACAAACTCGGCTGAAGTTTTCGGGAGAATTTTCATGTCAATTTTTTTATCCTTTCAATATTTGTTATGGCATCGGCACACCCCATTCACTGATCATAAACGCCTGCGATATGCTTTTTGATGTCTAGACAACTCCTTTCAATCTATAGTCTCAATAAAATATATATATATATATATATATATATATATAGAATGCAAAGAGTTTATTTGCTCCATGCAGCGCGGTCATTAAAAAACCATAATATGACACCACAAAATGGGAATCAATTTCCATCGACTGCGTTACTCAGCTAAGTTTCTCATGGGATTGTCATCCCCCAAAACGTGTCTTATTAACCTACCATGTAAAATGAATCAACACTTCTCTTTTATCATCTCTTCATTCTTATATTTGATCAAAGACAAATTTTACCGCTCACAAAGGCTAAACCACAAAATGCTCACAAATGCTAAACCACATTTTTGCTGATGCTCGTTGCAACTGTTTTATTTTTTTTTTCTTCAGCAAATGGCTTGCCTATATGAACTTGCCTAGTTCCTAGGCGTTGATATTTGCCTCGGTCAATCGTTTTCGGGTCACGTGGTCCGAGGCGAAAAGTGTACTCCCTGCCGTTCCTCTCGGATACGTCACCGAAATCAATTAACCTCGAAGTTTTGGAGAAAACTGTACAGGAACTAGGCAAGGGTTTACTGTTATAAAAAGGCGATTTTTACATCATCTTTACAGTATGCGCATCGCAAATAATCACCAGCTAAAAAAATAGAACCTACTCCGTGGCAACTCTTTGACGTAAGTGTGAAACTTGTACGCAGTCAAGAGGAACACTTGGTACACGTTGAGCAGGATTCTCTGACGTGTGTTCAGATACTGATCCAGTAGTAACGGATGGCACTTGGGGCGTACTGAGTATAGGAGCTTCCTTCTCAGGGCCTCACCAGGATGCGCATTTAAGGAGACCGTCAGGGTGTCTCTTAAGAGGAGCCCTTAGAGGAAACAAGCCACAAATAAGTGCCACTAATTTTCTGCCTAATATGAGTTAAATACAGGAATGTTAACTTAAAAACAGATATCAAACAGAGTAAGAAACCCTGAAAGGGCAACTTCCACACAGAGAATATTGGACAATTTTCGGTATTTTTTACTTCAAAGGCATTTTAATGCTGTGATTTTACGGATTGGATTCTTTGCGCAGTACCCTCCAGGCAACAAACCGGCTCATATAGCAGCTCTCGTAAGGTCTCACATGAATGGCTTGAAATCCTTTGACAGAGCAATAGAACAAACAACAGAAACAATGACCCCTAGCCCCAAAACAATATCAGCTGCTACAATGACGACAAATAGGATTGCAAGCTTACGAGAGCCGCTTCACTTCTGAACAAGCCTGTAGTGCATAATGGGAGATGCACCAAGCAAATACAAGTCTTTTTTAGAAGTTCGATTTATAGATGAAGCTGTTCGATTGTTTTAGGAAATACTTCATTTGAAGATCAGAATATGACGGCCTCTGGCCTTGTGCCAGACGTACCATGATGCACTGCAGGCGCGCGTCATAGAGCGAACTGGGCATTGCAATTCTTCGCACGGTCAATTGATCTTAGCAGCTTCCTTTACTTTGAAAGAGCAACAAAAGACATACACTAGTTTAATATAATTACTGAGACTCACCGGTATACCGAGACAAGTCTGGAGAAACTTCAAGTGTCACTGTATCCAATAGGAATCCGCACCAGGGAAATCTCTCACTCGCCCCAACACTCTTCACCTCCCGACCATCAGCCGCGACTACGTCATAGTTGGTCAGCGTTTTATCGTGGTTGATAAAACAACCATACTCGGGTATCCCGGCATGCATCACATTGAGGAATTTATCAGCCAAGCTCTTCCGAGGGGTGATCACGAGAAAGTCGTCTACCCATCTCAACAGGAGGGAGTCTGGATCCTCGGATACTTCCGATAGGTGGGTTCTCTCCATCTGACTGTAATAGTAGCCGCAAAGCATTGTGGATAAGACAGAGCCCTGTGCTATGCCTAAATGAATAAGAGGGTAAATGAGTAAAGTCCTTACAAGAACGCAAATCTCTACTCCACACTAGTTAGCTCAAACAGTCCATAGAACAGGTCCCGTTTAGGAAAATCTACATTGCAGTTCTCTAAAAGATTCTTGGTGTTATTAACCAAAAAAAGATAGCTCGAGCAGTTGCGAGTACTTCGAAAATTGTCACGTCAGAAAAGGACTTTTAGCTCACCTCATGTTACCGAGACATTTCGGCGACGAAAAACCTCGAAGCATGGGGCAGACAATTCGTGCTGATAGAAATACGCTATCGACTTGGAATTGTTCCCAATTTAATCTCTGATTATGTAAGGCTCCATGCCGCAAGAAGACTTATGTAACAGGAACATGTTGCAGCGATGAAATCGTGATCTATGAGTTTTGGGAACAATATCTGTTACATGTTACCGAGACGATCTCCAGTGCTTTCGTCCAATCACACGTTCGCTGACTTGATTGGCTATGTAAAATCTTGACGATTAGTTCAAAGAAAGTGTCGTTGTGTTGCAAACTAAAATTACGCGACAACTAAACATCTGCAATGTCTCACTTACCCCTCTCTTGTTGGTAAAAATTGTTTCCGATCTTGACGATGTTGTTAAAGATGTGTTCACCGAGTATGCTTACCAGCTTGTCGCGGTCTTCAGTCGCATACCACACATTATCCACAGCTATCACTTCCTTCAGCTTCCATGCGGTCACGAGGGAACGGAAGAAGTCTGGAAACGAACGACAGTCATCTGCAGTACTGACGTGTTTCAAAAACTCCCTACAAATTAAAGAACATGTTAAATTTTCGCGACTCTTCACTGAGCTACAATTATTTGAAACGTTTTTAGTTTTATTGTTAAAGCTTGCTTTTTCCACTTAGCACCCTTCGCAATAGCGTCATTTTCAGATGGTCTGAGGTCACTTGTTCTTAGTCCCTTCTCTCCTCTCAGAGGAGAGATTAAGAGCGAACCCATTGGTGAACACGTTATCATTTTCGTGACACAATAGGTTACCATTACAACAGTATGACCTGCTAAAACACCCTTAATTACAGCTTAAGGGGCTTATAATTCAAAAGCGGCGCGGTGAAATTTTTTTATATCATCAAATTCTAATAAGCATGATAGGACGCAACTTTTGGCAAAATTTAAAAAATTCTCTACATGGACTTCAGAGCCACCTTAAATTTTCAAAACTTTAAGGTTGCTCTTAAACCTATGTACAGATTTTTTTAAAAACTTTGCCAAACGTGGGCTGTAGGAGAGAACTCAAATATAAAATTGGTACGTACAACCCCGCCTTGGAATCTAATATAACTTTGAAAAATTCTGAAAGGCTAAGTGAAATCACGGGGAAACTGCCCCAAGCAATCGTACCTTATCCCTCAGTTTCTGCAGCATGAAGCGACTAGGAGAATTGCTACTCCCCCCTGGATGGCATGCTAATCCATGGCAGATAGTCCCCTCCCCTCCCCCAGCATTTTGTTAGATTGCACAAAACGTTTACCAATACCCATAAAAGACACAGACAAAGTGTTTTTCCCAAGAACCAGCTAGCGCTAGCACGTGGATCACTCAACCTGAAGTTGATACGCATCAGCCATTGGGCCATTGCGCCTCCTATATCACTTGTGATGTACTTCTTACCTGTGGACCTTTCCTGCCGACATGCGCAACAAAGAGAACCGTCGAATGAGGTACTCCTCTTCCTCTAGCACTTGCTTTATGATATCAAAAAGCTTCTGATGCAGGATGGACTCGTAGCAGTTCTTCACGTCCACGTGCACAAAGTACAGCGGCCTTCGCTCTAAACTTGTGCGTACGCGTGCCACAAACGGCTTCAGTGCTCTGTAAAGATCATCAGCTCCAAATAAGTTGGAACCCAGGTTCTTCGGGTTGCGCTGCCTCTCGAACTTGAGAACTTCAAACACATTCTGCAGTTTCCAGTTGACTGACTGCGGTTTCTGGGCGTTGATCGTTTCCTTGGACGTCGGGCAGTGTCGCATGTTAGTGATAGGGCGGACGGTGGAGCTCTTTGGTATAAACCTGAGCAGCGAGAAACCCAAAGAAGATGGCCTCCGAAGGAGTTCGTCCGCCTCTTTAGTCTTCAACGGTTTAAAGAACTCGCCACAAAACGTGTTCAGACCAAAGCGATGGATCTTCCTCCAGACTAGTTTTTTGTAATAAAACACTCTCTGGCGATGAGTGCCACTCTCGGTGACGTAAAAAAAGGTTTTAAGAATCACCATGAGGTACTTGGTAACAAACCACCAGATAAACTGAGCAAGCAGCTGCTGCTGTTTCAGGGAATCAGAGAGTGGAATGTGCTTCTTCACGCTTCCTTTGTCTTTCAGCCATTCGCAGCTAGAAACCTTGATCCCTGCCATCACCTGGCCCAGGGTAAATGTTTCTGCTCGATGGAGACGGATGAATTTGGCAAGATTCCGAAGAAACGTCGCTTTGTTTTCTGAGGATCCCCACAATTCTTTGGGAACAACTTTGTGGCAGATACATTGCAGAAAGCGCACAACCTGTAGCAGAAGAATCATTAGATTAGTTTTTAGGTAAGGCTAGAAGGTAACCTGCTCCCTGCGAAAGCTTAAACTCAGAAGAAGTTCACTTCATACAATGTAGGTAGTTAAGCAGCTAAACAGTCAGTAGAAAATTATAGAACTAACCGCAACAAGTTGAAATTTATCGGGTCAACACTAATTTGCTTGCGCACTGCGACTCAATTGTCCTAGTCGGTTGCAGTTGCACGCTAGGTTTCACTGACCAGTCTAACAAATTATCGTTTTGGGAAATACCCTTCTGAGCGCACAAAAAGCTTTAGTTATTCAGAAATAACACCGTCCACTAGAAAATCCTCGAAGACAAAGTTCCCTCCTGAAAAGCTTTTCCTAGTTTACCAAAAACGCTCATAGTCTCCTCGCTAAATTAATATTACGCGTTCTGTCATTCTAGCCTAGCTTACTTTACATCTGCTGATGGTACACTCACTTGATCATGTTTGGTGTAATTGTTAACAGCATGGCGATATGCCAGCGCGTCAACTTCCACGCGTTTCTTTTCGCGACGCACGAATTTGGTAGACTTTGTGCCAGCCTTCCAAGATCGCTTGTGGTACATCATCTTGACGTTGAAAGGGATTCTTTGCAAGATTCTCCTCTTTTTGCTCTTCTTGTCTCTCTTCTGCACGTTGTAATAACAATGGTGTCTCAACAGAGTTCTAAACGGACACTTCTTATGCCTTGCCAGGAATTTCAGCAGAAGTGGTTGTATTTTCTTAAGCTTCTTTGGCAAACGTAATGGCTTTCGCTTCTGTGCGATGGGCGTTGCTGTTCTAAATACATCATGGTTGGTTAAGGCTGTAGTCGCGTTCTTAGCAGTTTGATCATCTCTTTTTTCGCTGCCTATTATCCCACTACTGTGTCCACTGGTAGTCAAACAGCTTCCTTGCAAAAAGATTTGCTGGGAGAGTTTGCGCGCTCCAGCCATACTTACAGGTGATGTTTGCATAACATGTTTCTTAGGAAACCTTTGGGAAAGGTTTGATGAGTAAAACAAACTTGCACGTGGCAGGGAAACTTCGTTCAAACGGATACCCTTCCTATTCTTCTTCGAAGCTGGGCGATCACTCTGCTGTCTGTTATTCTGTTTTGCTTGCTTGTCGCTTCGAACCCCGCGAGGATGCCTTTTAGAGTTAGTTTGTCCTGGTTTGGGTAGAAACTTTAACAGATAATCCCACGGTTTTCGTCTAACCTGATCTTTGTTTTTCCTTCCAGCGCCCTTGGAAGAGGATTTCTTTCTTTTTAAAGTTCCCACGCTTCTTTCTACTGACATCACACTTGATTCTTTCTCCTCATTTCGGTGTAAATAATTTTCGACCTCATCACGACATTCTTGATCAACCGCATTCTCTTCTATGTTGTCTCGAAAGAGAGAAGTGGAAACATCATCATGGAGGGGAAATTCGATGACATTCTTTGCTGAATCGACATCACTATTCCGGACGCAAGGGTGGGTAGATTCCTGAGTAGACTTTCCACTACTTTCATCTGAAAACAACAATGGGGAAGCTTCAGTGGCAAGTTTCTCCACTGAACCACACTCTGGAGACTTATCTACATAATCGGGGGCATTGCAAGGCATCCTTGCTTCCTTAGCTCGAGGTTGTTCATCACTGTCATAACTTTCAAGCTTACGTTTCTGTTTGTTTTGAGGGAAATCTACACACGCATCAAGGCCATGACTGCCTCCATCCATTTCAGCAGGATCTGCTAATACTGCGGGAGGATTTGGCCTAGCTGCGACCACATCACTGTCACGAACAGACTCCACATCATGTCCGCGGGTTTCATCCTCTTTATCGGGCACGTCCGGCAAATCTTCCTTTTCTTTCTGGCTCTGCGAGGAATTCTCGCGATATCTCCTTGCACGCTTACCGCCTCGTCTTGTTTTCCTCTTTAAAACAGTACTTACGCCATTTCCACCGCCGGCCGACTGTGTTACCACTGGCTTGTTGTGGAGTTGAGGAGTGGTGTCTGTTGTTGACAAAGGACTTAGACGACTAATGGGATAACCAGCCACTTGGAAATAACACTTTGCGTTAACCTTCACAAACATAGACACATTCTGAAGCAAATGTATCATTAAGTCGTCTCCGACGCGCTCATGGAGCATTTGCCACGCTCTCGTCGTTCTCAAATAACTCACGATCGTGTTAGGATAGCTGTTCTGGATTCCAATAGTCCCAGCCACCGTTCCTTTCTTTCCATACCCATTCAAAGACTCGAAGCCAAACGCTAGCACGTTTGCTTTGTTCGTTCGGCAGACGAGCTCAATTACTCTGTTGATGATCTCCTTCAAAGTAAACCACTGTGTCTGTGTTGGGTTAAATGACTGTGTAGCTGACTCATCACTATCGCCTGCCACTATTGTTGATTTGAGGAGAACGCGATATTCCACGGGATCGCTATCTTGAATGAGGCGTAGGGCTTTTCTGTGCTTGACTTTGCGAAGATAGCGAAGCAGTGTAAAGTGTTTGGCGTAAAATGATTCGATAACCTGACGACTTTTGCAAAACTGACTTCGTTTCTCCTTCGCTCGTTTCGTCGCCATTTGCAATCAGTGTATTTCCCGCAGTTTTTTGCCCCCGATGATTGAAACCGCTGACTGTAATGCGGACAGGCTTATGTTGTTGATGAGATCATCACATTCAAGATGGCGGTCAAGAATAATGTTTTGGTCCTTCTTCTAAACATTGTCGCCTCTTGTTTTACTCTGATACGTTGTGACGTTGTCGAAGTGAATCTTGGAGGCACCTGGATTGTTACAAACGCAAATAAGAGCATCTCTGTGCCCGGAAATGTTCCCGGAAATGTCCACACAGCGCTGTACAAGAATGGAACTATCAAGGATCCTTACTTCCGGTTTAATGATGTCAACTATCGATGGATAGCTTATGACAACTGGACATACACAAGGTCTTTGGAAGGTGTGAAAATATTTATCTCATTCGTTGTTATTTGTTTTGCGAGGGAGTCGATAACAGATATAATTACCTGACAAAGTAAGTGTATATGTTGTAGGTGAGAATGAAAGTCAGGTTAAAATGATTTTAACCCAGTTTGATTCTCAATTTCCTTTGTCTTCTAGCCCTAATTATTCATGATCCATGAATAATTAGGGTAAAGAGACAAAGGAATTTCATTTTAACCTGAATTTCATTTTGACCTGCAACATATTTGTTTAATGCTTTTGACAAGCAGTTTGTATATTCTTTTCTGAACCGGTCAAGATTATTCTCTTTATGCTAATTTCCTCTCCCTCCTGTAAAACTGCCACAGTCATGCATGCTTAACAGGGGTCAACAGGTGGCTAGTACCTTGGGGTTGCAGAATCAATGGGGCATGCCCACAAAATGTTGTAATTTGACAATTGCAACCTAATTGAAAACTTATGAGCCAGAATGCTGATAATGCCATAAGGTAGAAATTACAATGGGTTGCTAACCACCGAATCCATTCCATCTTTATCCACGCCTGCTTAATTAGATCAGTCAGTGTAAAATGACTGGAGACTGCAGACTGTAGACCATGGTTAGAATACAGACTGGGGGTAAAATGCAGACTGCAGACTTTTTAACTGAATTGTGTTACCATTTCCATCATTGAGAGCTAGATTTAACACTAAACAGATTTACCAGAGTGTTATTAAGGCTAACCTGAGTGATATACAGGCCAACCAGAGTGATATTTAAATTAGCAAGTGCACTATTCAGGCTGCAGACTTTCACTCAGATTAGTCTGAACAACCCTGTTTACAGTTAGCTCTTGATAATGGAAATAACACAATGCATAATTAATATTAAATAAATATAGATTTAGCCAAGCCTAAAAGCAAAGTTACTGATTACAATAGGTTTATCTGACTTGAGCCTACGATCCAATTGAAAACCAGTGCCTGGACAGCGGTCAACTTAAAAAAAAAACCTGACCTCAATGAGCTCTAAACTTGAGGCCGTGATATGATTACTGTCATATGATACTGGCCAGTGGATACCTTGTTTTGATAGGTGTTAACTGACTATAACATGGATGTCCAATATCAACAATGTACGCTGTAAACCAAGGCTGCATGTCTCGGTCAACCTATTTGTCAAAGTATGGCTGCCATGTTGCACAACTTTTTTGTCGTTGTCATTGTGCCTCCACGAGCAATACCGCTGGCCATGATAATCAATTCATGGGTTTCCTTTCTTTCCTATATGAGTATGGGGCTCCACTTGGTGGCTCTTTGGGTTGCTGAGGCTCTGCTAAAAAGTCTATTATAGTCTCAGTCTGCATTTCAACTCTGATCTGCAGTCTGCATTGTACCCTCAGTCTGTATTTTATCCCCCCGTCTGCAATCTGTAGTGTGCAGTCCACAGTCTCCTTTTCACACTGACTGTAATTAGATTGTTAAATCAGTATTTATTATTTGTGTTTGCATTTAAGACTGTCACCAAAGGATGCCACCTGCAACTGTCCTTTACCAACAACAACAACAACAACAACAAAAACAAAAACCTTTATTAACATGTCTGGGATATTTAGCATTGCTGCTAATTGGGGACACACACAAAAAAGAAATTATCAATGTAAACAATAAATAAGTATCTATTAAAAAAAGTTAATAAGTAAATATTAAAATATTAATAAGTAAATATGAAAGTCAGGTCAGGATAAACATAAGGGACAGTTTTCACAATTATCCCCAAGCAAAGATGCTATGTCTCTTCTTCTTATAGTTGATATGAAGGAATGTAAGGTACAGTATCACTGTTCTTTTCGTCTCTTGAAAGTCTTGACTGCAAGTATGGACCCATGTATCTTATAGAGTGTTTCCCGTATCTTACAGTCTGAAATCTTGGTATCTTAAAATCATTTTCATTCCGAAGTTGGTATATTGTTCTATTTTCTTCAAACATATTCTGTATGTAGATTGGTGTCAGTTTATGTTTAACTTTGTACATTAGTATTGCCAAATCTTGTAACCTTAGGTTGTATAGAGTCGTTAGTCCAGCTTTCTTAAGTAGTTCATCATATGTAGCAGATTTGTCCTTGAAAACAATGCGAAGAACACGCTCTTGAATCCTTTCAAGTTTCCTTCTATCTGATTTTGTACAAAAGTTCCAGACCTGATGACAGTAAGTTAAAGTTGGTAAAATTGTATATTTATATAGATGAAGTTTCGTGTTTGTAGACAATAAATTCTTTAAACGTGACAAGACTCCAACCTTCTTACTTGCATTTTTACAGATCTCTTGTATGTGTGGTCTAAAATAACTTGCCTCAATTAACTCCAAACCTGCCCTGCCTTTTCTTGCTTCACTGCTCTTCTCCTTGTCCACTTTGGTTAGTGCCTTGCTCCTTTAGTTTCAGGAGATCCATCCTCTGAATGCTAGCCTTGATTACTTTTGCTTGCCAGCCATGTCATTCTCAAGATACATGATATTTCACTTCTGACACCATTGGTACCTTGACTTCTTGTATTGGTGTTAGTAACTAAAAGGATTTTCTTACAAGGTCAATATGCTAGCCCCATGCACAATCCCCAGCCTGGTGGACCAGGATGCTGTCTTGTCTTGCCCCTATCCTGCAGACCAATCCAGTATAGTAGGACCTGCTGGGAGCACATCCATGGCTCATGCCAGCATAGCTCTTGGGGGTTATAAGAGTACAAGCCTGCCCACTACAATATTGCATAGCACCAGAAGAGGAGATAGTTACACGTCTCTTAATCTAGCTGTTTACGAACTATCATTGTTTTATGTAGCTAAATTATCTTTTCTATACTGTATGTACTAACTTCCAAAAGATGACAATCACTTGTATTTTATTGCACTGTACTTTCTCACAGTTTCTAAAGATATCACATCAAAAAGACAGATCCTCCTGGTTTTTGAAGGACTGGATACAGTTGCTGCAATTCTGGTGAATGGCATCCAAGTTGGCAAGTCAAAAAACATGTTCCACAGATATATCTTCAATGTTAAGGGGGCTCTCAAGACTGGTTCGAACACTATTAAAGTACGCTTCACCTCAGCAGTGTTGTATGCTAAAGGACAGGCTAAAAAGTCTCCATACCGTGTACCCCCACAGTGTCCAGTTTGTGTACAACGTGGAGAGTGTCATGGCAATTTTATCAGAAAAGAGCAATGCTCCTTTAGTTGGGTGAGTGGCAAGATCTTATTTCTTAGTCCTAACAGCAGGTAATGTTTCACTTGATGTGGATTTTAAACAAAAAGGGAGGGTGGAGGGAGAATATTTTCCTTTTGTAAGAGCTGTTGGAATCTTTGTCTGCACTACCATCTCTTGCATCTAAGTGTGAACATATGACACCGAAACATGCTCTAATTGGGTTTAGCAGACCCTGGAGCAGACGTTCATGCTAAAAGTTCAGCACACAAAATGGCAGAAAGATTGAACATTGAAGACTTCTTCAGAGAAATTGATCCTGACCTGTGGTTTTACTTCTAGTATAACCATGAAATATTGGTGGGCGTAAGACTTTCAGCCCTAAAGTTGGGGTTATAGTCTGCTAACCATCAAATGTTTGATGACCAATTATGCCACATTTGACATCCAATAAGAGCATGTTTCAGTGTCATGTGTTCATGCTTAGATGTAAGCGACTGAGTGTAAAACATTGTCTTTCTTTCTAGGTATAGATCGAACACATGTGGAAGTTGGGGGCAAAACAAAATGTTGTGGAAACACAAGTCTCTAGGCGATTGTGTTTCTACAGCTTTTCTGAGCTCTCAGACTACTCTCAGATGTTTGTAAATTTGTGCCACCGTCATGGTTTACTTATAAGGCCCTCCAATGTTGGCAGCTGTTGTTTTTGTTTTTGCTGTCCTTCTCATTTTATGTTACTTCAAAACTCTCCTACTTCATTGAGGTCTTCAAAGTAAGCTCTTCTTGCTCACAATCTCCCTCTGACTGTATTACACTGTAGCTTGGCACCCTAAGGGCTGACAATAAATAAAGTGGCTTTGAAATAGATTTAAATAGCATGCCTTGAAGGGTTGAATTTTACCTCAGAGCATGTAATTATTGGTAGTTAAAGAAACAAGTACTCCGCAGTGTCTTAAGAAGCTCTTGCAATTGGTAAGATTAAAACAACCCTTGTCTCATGTCTATTTTACTTTCTTTTGTAGGACTGGGGACCAGCCTTTGTTCCACAGGGGATTTGGTATGTTTTTAAACTTCATTATTAATCCTGACCTGCTGATTCAAATAACAAATAATGTTGAAATTTTTGTCTAGTCAAAGTGAAGTGCTTAAAACTGATGTAACATTTCAGTGTAAAGCACATCTTGCTCTAAATTAGATTTTTTTAAATAATAGTTACCCATTAGTCATATTAACTAGTTTGTTATAATAAACATGTTTCTATGTTAATATTTAACAATTAGACTCGAGCTTGAGATTTCTATCGGTTGATAGTTGACGAGGGCCCAGCCTGAGTCAACTGTGTTGCATAGAAATCGAGAGCGAATAATCTAATTGTTTTAGTATAAATCTTTCAGTTGTTCAAAACTTTGTCTAAATCTTCTTCACAGACACTTTGAAAATGCCAAGAAGGGGCCTTCATTTTGTTAACAAAGGGCACACTGCTACGCTACTCATTATCTATCACAATAGTGAGTAGTGTAGCCAATCAGAGAACAGCTTTTGTGATAGAACGCTAGTAGATTTATAGTAATGTGTGATATTCATAATCTGCTCTTTTCTTAACTAGACCAAAATTTATAAGGTTAAAACATTTCAAACATAAGGTAAATATTTTTTACTATTAAAACTCTTAGCATCTCTGGTTAGGCTGTATTTCCAGTCACTTTGTTAGTCCATGTTCCTTGTCTCACACTGTGGGTGTGACATTATCCATGGACAAGTGATGTGGACCAGTGATCCAGCCATTCAAGGAGGATGAGAACTGGGATAATGTGTACTAAAGGCATCCATGGTTGAGTGTCGATCGATACTCTCCTTGGACACTTGATCGATACTCAATTGACACTCCATTGACACCATTGACACTTGATTGACACTTGATTGATATCTTGGTCTACAGTTGGTCAGGAGTCAACTAAGTTTTGATTGATACATATGAGTGGGTTGACAGTTGGCTGCCTATTGACTAGCTGTTATCATCTGGTGTCGATTACATGTCCACCAAGTATTGATCGGGATGTCGATCGAGTATCGATCAAGATGTCAATCAAGGGTATCAATCAAGAGTGTCGATTGACACTTGACTGCGGGTTCCTTTAGTACACACATGATCTGAGAACTGAACTCTCAAGGCTACTGGAAATTGAACCTAATTAAAACTGCAGTCTGAAATCCAGCACCTGAATGGTGTTTCTTGTGACTTTGTGTTCCGTGTGTGCTAGCTAGCTGTCACAGAGACTAAGCTGCGTTGTTTTTCAATACATTTACACCCTTAAATGCTACATATGTCAGATGATCTTCACATTAGTTATTAATTTGTTTAATCTACAGGCGGAATGTTTTGCTGCAGGCTTATGACTCAGCTGTTATAAGGGACATTACAGTAACACCAACTAAAGGTTCTTTCACCGTATATCTTAACTTTGAATTTTGCAATGTTGTTTACTTTAATGTTTAACCTCAGATTGCACTGCATACCCTTACAATAGTTATTGTTTCAAATAATTTTGAAAATAATTGGAAGGGACATGGTTTATCATGGTTTATCATATTGCAAGAAATTATGAGGTTCCTTTACCTGATCTTGTGAAGGCGTGGTGGCCTCATGGTAAGTGCACTCGCCTCTGGATAGAGTGGGCCGGGTTTGAGTCCTAGCCAGGGACACTGTGTTTTGTTCTTGGGCAAGACACTTCACTCTCACAGTCCTTCTCTCCACTCAGGTGTACAAATATCCAGGAGTACAAATGGGTACCACCAAATTTAATGCTGAGGGGTTAAGCCCTGTGATGGACTAGCATCCCATCCAAGGGGGAGTAGAAATACTCTTAGTCACTTTGTGCTACAGAAACCGGGATAAGTTCCAGCCTGATTGGCCACTTGGCTCATATGCAGACGTAACCTTAACCTGGTCATGTCTCTTTTGTAAATATGGTTACCCATGCACTGTTTTCATTTTAGATAATTTTCTCAATG
Organism: Orbicella franksi; assembly: GCF_964199315.1. Lineage (NCBI taxonomy): Eukaryota > Metazoa > Cnidaria > Anthozoa > Scleractinia > Merulinidae > Orbicella > Orbicella franksi. The sequence goes on from NC_138153.1 coordinate 25,395,607, forward strand.
TTACACTGCAACTTGTACCTAGCAAGGGAATGAGTTTCAGACAATTTCAATGTCAATTAACCTGCAGAGCCCCGTATTTGAAGGAATGGGAATCAACTTAAAGTTTAAATGGTGATACATATTTAATTAAAACATTCTGACTTGCTCTCTTTCAGGTTCCGTGAATGTTACATGGCAGTTATTAGTAACGACGTTTATTGATGCAGCTGAAGATGGCGTGACTGGTACACTCCTTCTCAGCCTTCCTCAGATGTCACGTTCTCAGAAACTTCCCATTAAACTGTCACAAGGTTTACAGAAAGTTTCTTTACCAGTCATGTCTTTTACAGAGAAAGATTGTATAAAACCTTGGTGGCCTCAAGGTTATGGAAAACCTAATTTATACACTGTTAAGGTAATAATCACATCAACAACATAATTTGTAAAAGCAGGATGTCTGTTCTTATGTTTACTTAAAATGACATTTTTTAAACATAGTGTGTTACCTAGGGTCATTGTCTTGAGTTGTCTCTCCACCCAGGTGTATATTTTAAATGGGTACCGGCAAATTTCATGCCAGGAGGTAACCCTGGACTAGCATCTCATCCAGGAAGGAGTGCAATACTCCTCTTAATTTCATGCTACAGAAACTGGGACAAGCTCTGGCCTGATGGGCCACTAGGTTATAATGCAGCCTTAACCTCTTTTTTCCATATCAACAGGTGGTGTTCGTGAGCTTCTCTGGTAAGGAACAGTCAAGTGTTAGCCGTAACATGGGCTTCAGAAAAGTCAATCTTGTACAGGAGCATATAAAGGATGCTCCAGGTTAGTTGAACATTGGTTGATAGGTGTGTTTAGATGAGAGTATGTAAACACGTTTGTGATGTTTTAGATTTGCATGTATTTTTGAGAATTATTTTATAAAAGCAATAGAGCACTTTTTCTGTGGTTACATAGCCTCATCTAAACACTCACAGGGCTGGGGGAATTCTTGAAAGTTATGCAAACCCAAGACGTAGTCAAGGATTTGCATAACTGGCTTGAATTCTCTCAGCCCTCCTCGTGCTTGGATGAGGCTATGTAAACAGGGAAAAAGTGCCCTATTGCTTAAATATATACACATCTGGTAAAAAGGGTTAAGTCATCATTGCAGCGAAGTGTCCCATAGTGTCAGAGCTTGTCTCTAAGAGTATTATTTTCTAATCTCTCCTACATGGGAGGCTGGTCCATCCCTCAGCATTAAATTTTTCATTAACCATTGCACTTCTTGGTGGAGGGAGGCACTGTGATAGTAAAGTATCTTGCCCAAGAACAGAGTGCTGTACACCCTGCCAGGTATGGTTGGCGAAATGGTGCAAAATTCACAAAGTTTATATTCATTCACATTTAATGTTGTTATTACTATTCACGAATATATTTATTCACATTCAACAACTAAATTTATATTCAAGAAATATATTAATTCACATTTAATGACGTATTTCGTATTCATGAATATATTTACTCACATTTACGGGATGTATTCATTCACATTCAACGGTATATATTCATTCACATTCATGATCGAAATATTGGTTCAACACGGTGCAATATTCATTCAACATTTTCTGCGCACCGCCTTCGCGCATCATTAGGTCCCAGCTCACGCTCTATAATTTCTGAACGCAATATGGCGGACGAAGGAAGCCTTATTATATGAACGGGTAGAACAAAGACCCAAGACCCCAAACACAAATGTTACATTGGCAGGAGCTTTCGATCTCCTACAAGAGTGCGAACGGGAATGGAACACCGCGGAAGTAGGATTGAGAGAGAACATCCAAATAAGATTCGAGTGTAGCTCTCCAGCAATTACTACCTTTTGTCAGTATCATTGCGCAGTACTGAATGAAATAGTGGGAAATATATGTCTTTTGCATGGAGAATGGATACGACATGACTCATTAAACTGCACAAACTTTGCAGTGTATTCTGTGACCAGCCCAAAGGTCTTCTTAACTCGATTTCAATATCGGAGGTAGTTCTTGGGGAGCGGGGATGGCGCAGTGGTGAGAGCCCTCGCCTACCACCAGTTTGACCCGGGGATGAGTTTGTTGTTGGTTCTCGCCGTGCTCCGAGGGTTTTCCTCTGGGTTCTCCAGTTTTCCTCCCCCCACAAAAAAACAGCATCTCCAAATACCAATTCGACCAGGATAAGAGGGTCTGAATGAAAACCCGCTCTTCCTCTCTAAATAATTTATTTCTAATTTTTATTTTTCCTTCTGCAACAAAGATTGTTGGGTTTCACGTGGACAAAAATAGTTCAAATGCTTCTTGAAACGTCGTATTGTGGAGTATGGGCTTCTCGTTGATTTCGGATGAGCAACTAGACAATCTCGTAGAACGTTTCATGATGAGTGATCAGTCAACGGGATGAGAGAGGGAGAGTATTGGCCACGTTGACCCTGGAGACTCTAGAATCAGCTGGGCTGTCGTAAGACACGCTCACATTTTCACCCCTATGGTCACTTCGCACCCTTGATGGCCACTAAAACCTTTGCGTCGCTGAGGGGTGCAAATCTAGGACAATGCTACAGTTCTGTTATTAGTAGAACATTTAAACAAACAAAAAAAAAACAATAACGCTAGTATAGTTTTTTTACATTGTTTTAGGAGTACCTTTTTAAAGATTAAAGATTAAAGATTAAAGGAAAATCATCAATACCCCCGTGCATGACAGTAACCAGGCTATGGTGTCCGTCAATATGCCACAAACTATTTGGAGCAGCCACAGAATACGCTCTCCTAGAAATTATGACAGCCTAGCGGATTCTAGAGTTTCCAGGGTCAACGCGGTCAGTACTCTCCCTGATTCCTTCCCGTTGAACTCTGAGACCTATAATGATCGAAGATGTCCGGTCACCAAGGAATACCCGAACAAAGTCCCATGATCACTCATAAAACGTTGTACGAGATTATCTACTTGCTCATCCGAAATCATCGAGCAGTCTGTTATCTCATCTAGCCCATGTAATGTTTATGTTCAGTTGTGTATGTTTGGGGTCTTTTGTCTTTGTTCTACCCCTTCATATAATAGGCCTTCCTTTGTTCAGAATAGAGCGGGAGCTGGGACCTAATGGTGCGCGAAGGCGGTGCGCAGAAAATGTTGAATGAATATTGCACCGTGTTGAACCAATATTTTGATCGTGAATGTGAATGAATATATACCGTTGAATGTGAATGAATACATCCCGTAAATGTGAGTAAATATATTCGTGAATACGAAATACGTCGTTAAATGTGAATTAATATATTTCTTGAATATAAATTTAGTTGTTGAATGTGAATGAATATATTCGTGAATAATAATAACAACATTAAATGTGAATGAATATAAACTTTGTGAATTTTGCACCATTTCGCCAACCGTAGCCAGGGCATGTCAAGAGCACCCACTCTCCCAGTTTTTCTCACGTTATTTTAATTATGTAGTTCCTAGTTCCTATGCACTTCTGGGTTATTGTAACCATTATTAATATAGCTTCTGTTTCAGGACGGGGATTTCACTTTGAGATCAATGATTTACCAATGTTTCTAAAAGGAGCTAACTGGATTCCAGCAGGTACACATGAATCAAATTTAAAATAACAGGTAGCAATGTATGCAAATGGCTACAGCTTCCTAACTTTCTGCAAAAGACCCTCTGTACTTATTGCGTGCCTACAATTTTTGGTAAGGAATAGACTGTTCTTGATATCTTAAATTATTCAGCTTTTCAGCTAGCCCTACAGGACACAAACAAAGGAAATTGAGTGGGCATGTTTCTTTCTCTTCTTTGTGCCTCTGGAGTTCACTATCAAGCTGAAATTTAATGTATTGAAATTCGCCTATTGTTAGAACTGATGTACAATTTCGTCAAACACGATAAGCTTGAGGCAACTGTGCGACATGAATTTTTTCATGTAAATCAGCCCTGTGAAGTTGTAGTTTTTATTTATATGGGAGAATTTGTGTTGAAGTTACTGATTAATCAAATAATTTTAGAAATTTGTTTTTGTGAGGTAACAAGTACTCTGTTAAAGGGACACAGTCAGCTGGCGCACATGCACACTAGATACCATTTCATAGCTAATTTCCACATCACAGAGACACGATCCATACTGCCTTTAACCAAATATGATGAAATAATATCATAGGATGAGCAAAAGCACACTCAAAAACAGGTTTTTCAGTAAACGACTGAAAATCAAGCAAAACACTGCGAAGATTGAAGCGGATTTCTAGATGAACTCAACGAGTATCTTTGATTTCTGGTTGAGGTGAACTCTTTTCAAAGTAGTCCAGGTCAGCGTGGTCTCAAAGCTAACTGTGTCCCTTTGAAAGGTTGCATTTTGTTTTTTTCCCAGATGCCTTTGAGGACCGTGTAACCAGCTCGGTTCTCAGGAATCTACTGCAGTCTGCTGCTGATGCAAACATGAATGTCTTGAGGAACTGGGGAGGAGGGATCTATCAACATGATGAGTTCTACAGCATAGCAGATGAATTAGGGTATAGTTAACAAATTGACATCAGTTTTTTATGCGTCTGTCCTGTTATTGATCATGAATTTTGTCATAACATTGTCAAAGTAGCTGTGGATCCACAAGGTGATAGCCGAGCAGATACACAGACTACTTTGACAATATTATGACAAAATTCATTGTCAATAACAAGACACATGCATAAAAAACTGAGATCAATTTGTTTTTTACGATAAATAAATATTCAAATTGTCCGCTCTCGCTTGTTGACGCATCGCATTAATTGTAAATTCATGTGTCTGTCCCCTTATTGACAATGAAAATTAGCCAATGAGCGCGCAACGATTTGTGCACTTATTGTAAAATAGAAGAGTGAAAATGTGTGCTTCAATAAAACAAGGAGACAAGCCAAATAGTCATTTACAAGGTCAAGTGTGCTTACGAGCCAAGTGGCCCATCAGGTCGGCACTTATCCCGGTTTCTGTAGCATGAAGCGACTAGGAGTATTTCTACTCCCCCCTGGATGGGATGCTAGTCCATCGCAGGGTTAACCCCAGCGTTAAATTCGCCGGTACCCATTTATACACCCGGGTGGAGAGAGGCACTGTGAGAGTAAAGTGTCTTGCCCAAGAACACAACACAGTGTCCTTGGCCAGGGCTCCAACCCGGACCGCTCGCTCTGGAGCCGAGCGCACTAACCATAAGCCACCACGCTTGTCCTTAAAGAAACAATTAATTCTTTTATCCGTTCATTAACAAAAAGCAGCCAAGTTTACCAAGATTGGCATTAGTACTATACGTTCTCACTGGTTTCCATTTACAGCCTGCCTTTCCCAAATGATCTCCACGACTCATGATTTTGTGGAAAAATGACAAACATATCAATATTTGCTCTGTAGATTACTTGTGTGGGAGGAGTTCATGTTTGCTTGCGCCATGTACCCAGCAGATCAGGAATTCTTGAACTCAGTCAAAGAAGAAGTGCGATATCAGGTAAAATTAACAAATTGACGCCAGTTTTTCATGCGTCTGTCCTGTCGTTGATCATGAATTTCGTCACAACATTGTCAAAGCAGCTGGCATGTGGATCCACGAGGGGATAGCCGAGTGGATCCGCAGACTATTTTGACAATGTTATGACGAAATTCATTATCAATAACAGGAGAGACGCATGAAAAACTAACTTCAATTAGTTTTTTACGACAACAAATTGTCAAATTGTCTGCTCTCGTTCATTGACGCCTCACATAAATTATAAATTCATGTGTCTGTCCGCTTTAGTATTGACAATGAAAATTAGCCAGTGAGCACGCGAGAATTTCTGTAACTATCGTAAAAGAGATTAATCAATACAGCTTGGCTTTCATAATACACACACTGAATTAATACCCGTTCCTCAACGCATGATTAAATAGGCCAGTTCCGAGTTGCCTCGTAGTCTAGAGCGACATTCACAATCCCCCCTTATTCTGATAATTCAGGTTTTCGTTATTTCATGTGTACATAGTAGAATATTTAACCTTTTACACTGTATATTCTAATTTGAAACACCTTTGTTTCTCCTTACAAAACCCCACAAGTTTATTGCTTAAATTTCTTCTTGTTTAAATGACGGTTTATTCATTTATTGTATATGATACCAGTCAACAAATCGACCTCTTTTTTCACGATTTCCACTCGCATTCCTTTGGTAAAGTTCACATGCGAGTCAATTGCCCCATCAGGTCGGAGCTTATCCCGGTTTCTGTAGCATGAAGTGAATAGGAATATTTCAACTCCCCCCTGAATGGGATGCTAGTCCATCGCAGAGTTACCCGTCAGCATATTTGCCGGGTTTTTTTATACACCTGGGTGGAGAGAGGCACTGTGAGAGTAAAGTGTCTTGCCCAAGAACACAACGCGATGTCTCCGACCTCTAGGACCTCTATGTAAACCACTTTTAGTGATGGAGCTTCCTAATAAAAGATTGTTACTACTACTACCACGGCTCGAATCCGGACTGCTTGATCCGGAGACGAGCGCACTAACCATGAGGTCAATGCACCTCCCGTAGCAATGATTTATTTTGCCAGCCGAATTTTTATTATTTATTATTGTTTGTTTCCAGGTGAGACGCCTTCATCATCATCCATCAGTAATGCTATGGAGTGGCAACAATGAAAACGAAGCTGCTTTGGCTGAAGACTGGTAAATGAACTCCTCGCTCATTTTTCATCGCCTTATAAATATGAACCATTTCTTCCTTCCTTAGTGACATAGTCAGAGTGCTCAAAGAATGTTGAAAGTCTGCGAAGGAGGTTGCTTATCGTGTTAAAAGTTGAAAGGAAAACCGTGTTGCACAACTGTTCGAGTGTACTTATGTTAGAAGTGTAAAGAATCATACCGGCGTTTCGAGCTTTTAAGTCAACTTGTCTTACTTGCTAAGAAAGAAGAAGCATTATTTTATGTCATGTTCTTTTCAAAAGGGTGGGACAAGCGTTGCCACGTATGTCTTTGTACAAATTATAATTCGTGGATCTTGTCGCTTCAATTTTTTACAGGTACAACACGAGTTCCACGTTTAGTAGGTACGCCAAGGACTATGTGAAAGTAAGTCCTCTTCCCTCTTCTTTAAAATGTATTTATGTTCATTACCCGGTTATTATTAGCTCGCATACTGCTAACATTTTAGAGTTTTTACGGGTGTCCGATGTACGGAGGTTTATGTTTGCGTGGCAGGTGTACAAAAGGCAGGGAGAAGGGAAATTTAGGTAGAAGTACGTGCGCTCTTTCCTTACACTTCTATTTTAAGGCTTGGGTTAATACTTCAGAGAAGAAGCCTCTTGAGACTGGTATCTATAAGGAGAGAGGTTATACCCTGTAAGAATTGTTCTGTGAGGGAGGACTTGTTTGATGGGCTGCCCGACTCGTTTAGTTTTACATGGTAATTTCGGTTGTTCCGCTCCCAGTTTTGCTGCTAATGATCATAGTCTATATTTCAATTATTGGAAGCCGTTTCGGGTGTGATAAATTGTTGTCGTCTTCTCTTTGTGCTTAAGCTTTACATTGACACTATCAGAGAGACATTGGAAGAAGAAGACAAAAGCCGACCTTTTCTTTCCTCCTCACCTTCAAACGGAGTAGACACAGAGAAGGAGGGGTGGATAGCGAAAACACCAAGCAGTCCTTACTGGGGAGATGGTAAGTATTTTTCAACGAGGTTAGGATGGATCTAAAAGTAACTTAATGCTGGATAATTATTATCTGAACTTTTGGTTTATTTTAATCTGTTGTTTCATTTTGGTTAATTGCGGGTGCAATGTTCAAACAAAGTTTTTTTTTTAAAAATCAAAATATTTGATTTAATCCTATCGCAACACTCGAAGAATGTGTGAAATGAATTCGCAAACAGTTTTGCTCATTTACAACTATGAAGAGCGTACATTTCTTTGCAACATCCTGGCCCAAAATGTATGGTAAATTTGCGGTTCCGTACTGAGGATTCTTCAAACCACTACTACAACTGCTCTACCTATCAAGTGCAAATTCAAAACCACATGTAACTTTTCTTCCATGTATATGTGTTTTCCCACCGTTTACATCACTTGCAAGTTTCATATTGCCTTGAACCCTGATGGGTTCATTGTGTTTTACTTGAGCGTGGAATAGTAATAGGTTTTGCATAACTACGCTGCACGATTGGCTTGAAAAAACTCACGCCACTTTGTCACCCAATCAGAAGTAAAACCAAAAGCAATCGTGACCCGCTCGCTCCCGTTTTCCCGCGCTTTTCCTCGGCTACACGTATTTCAGTTGTGATTGGTTCATTAGATTATCTGTGTCCTTTGTGATTGGCTCGGGTAACTACTTTGGTTTTAGTTTTTTGACACTTCATTGTAAACCGCGTCATGATTAGAATTGGAAAACCATCCGAAAATGCCAAATAGATAGCTTCCTTTTTTTCCCCGCAGTGCATTTCTATGACTATAAAATGGACTGTTGGAATGTAAGTGGCTACCCCAAGCCTCGCTTTGCGTCCGAGTATGGTTTCCAGTCCTACCCTTCATTTGAAACCCTAGCTGAGGTGTCCGTGGAAGGGGACTGGACCTATGATAGTGCGTTCATGGAACATCGGCAACATCACGGAGACGGTCAGTGTCATGGCTACATGTAACTAGCACGTAACGCCCTTTACTTGAAACGCTGTAACCGCAAGTAACAAAAGGGAAAATGACCAGTTTTTGCTGACTAACGTAGCCTGCAACGATGTGGCATAGAAGGTGCAGATTTTAGGAACTTCGGGAGTAAAGGAGCAAATTTTAGTACAAATGTGGAGATACTGACCAAGGGTTTTTGCGCATTGTATTCCTCGTTTCTTTTCAATCAAAATCTGGACATTCTGGCTGTTGAGTATGTTTCTGAGATTTCAAAAGCTATAATACTTTTAAGTTGTTGCGATAAAAAATGTTTATAGAAACTCGTTTTCAACGCTCTTGACCAACACATACATTTATTTTTATGTGGGGGTGGTTGGGTACAGTCGGATAATAATCGGGAACAGTAGGCCAAAACAATAGTTAGCCCGGCTTTCATGAAATAAAATCTGAAATAAAAAAGGTGACCTGCTGGAAGTGATTTCCGCAAGCCGGCTTCTCCGCTCGCTCATTTTGTCATCGCGTGCAAACAAGACTGCCAACTACCTAGGTTGTATCATGAAACAGGGATACGCTCCGGCTCTGAGGACCGCTCCAGTTTATTCTATGATCTGTTTTGCAATGTAGGTAATGAGCAAATGCTGTACCAAGCCCAAAAGCACTTTAAACTGCCCAGCTCGTCGGATCCTTTGAAGAAATTTATGGACACTCTATTCATTACTCAGGTATTGGCAAGTTACCTCTTGTGTCTCTAACACTGACCAAAGAATCTAAAGCAAGTTATCCATTGTTTGAGATTCTCCAGCAAAAAGCTTTTATCTGACGGGTTGGGGTAGTCAATCAACACTTTTCTCCATCTTGGAACCTCTTGGCTAAATTTTTTGTGTCCTACTGCACGTTACTCTAGAGGATGTGGAGGAATTTACTTCAGTCACGCGGACAACACATTGTGGAATTAATATCAAGGGATTTAACACTTTTTCCTGCCACAGGTGACTCAAGCTCAGTGTATGAAGACAGAAACTGAACATTACAGGCGTTTACAGAGTGAATTAGTACAGGTAAGGTTTGTTTACTGTTACGTTGTTCAGTTTAGTTATGTAGACAACCTCGAAGGGAGTGGGTTGGAGGGAAGGCTTCGGCATCATGGGAGAAGAACTACTCTACGGGGGCTGGGACCTACAACAACATATTCCTTTGTACACCTTAACTATGCACTTTTAATTTCCAAGCCTGATATCAAAGCAGACGGTGATTCCCTCGTGTTATAAGCAGCAAAATACATACTACATTCGCAAAGGAAAAGGAAGAAAAAAGGAAATGAAGGGCAAAAATGCATTAACATTGAACTGGAAAACTTGTTGAAAAGATATAGCCCATCCCACACTCAGGACCTCGTAATCAGCCAGTTTAAAGCCGAGATCTTACCTAGATACGCGAATGGGATGTAAATAGAGGTGATAGGTTAGGCAGTTAATTTCTGTTTTTTGCCTTGGAAGTGAAAAAGATCGCACAATCTGATAAACGCCTAGAAAGCGGAACGAAACTTTTCGGTGTGAATGCGAGAAATAACTTGGTTATCGCGCCCACTGAGCTGGCTCATTCTCATCTGAATTTAGGCACTATTCACACTGATACGGTTGACCGGTCATCCACACTGTAGCGGTAGAGCTAAGTTATTAAATATCTCAATCCCTCTTTGTCTCCAAAAATTTAATTGCAAAACGCATAATTACTTACACTACTTTCAATACAAGCTGCTTACATAATACTTAACTCACAATGCGATACTTGTGTTTCTTACATTCCTTACTTTAAGTTACATTACCTTACCTTACCTTACCTTACCTTACTTACAATGTGGCAACTTATGCTACTAACAATACTATATTCTACTTACGATTCGATACTTACACTACTTGCAGAAAACATTCAACTACGTACGTTACTTACAATACGGGTTAACGATGATAGTAACTCGAAACAGAGAAAAGAAAAAATATAGATATAAATAGAACCGTTGTACTCGCACACACAGCTACATCAGGGAAGCCTAAGGGAAGCAAAAAGAAACCTTGGTGGGGTTGGGAAGGCTAGGGATGTATAGTATATCAACTAAGCTTTTAACTCAAAGGAGAAAAGATTATGTTTTCCCTGCTGATTCACTGAAAGTTGGAGCGAAGAAATAGAAAAGAAATATCTGGTTGAAAGGAAGGTGTAAAAAGAGAGACTTTCAACTAGTGTAACCAAAGAGAGAAAGATTCAATTTCTTTCTTATATTGTGTTAAAAACTTCAATAGTGAGAATTTATTTTCTTTGCTTCTACAAAGCCAGATGTAGAATCGTATCGACGTGAATACAAGAGCACGAAAGCACGAAAGTGTGGACGAGGTATTGACACAATAATTGAGTGTCGAGGCCCAACTCCATGCAGCGGAACTTAGATTATGTTTATAAGGGTCCTCACTCCTTGTTGACTTGTTTCTTTCGGCAGGGGAAAGGAAAAACCATGGGTACAATATACTGGCAGTAAGTGATTATTTTATGTAAACAGTTATTTCTAAAACAGATTAAGAATCCAGAGAATACTTGTAAGTATTTCGAGCGGTTTTCAATTGATTGTCGTGAAACCAAGCGATGTTTGTTTTGGATCACGGCATCCTGTTTTATTGCACCAAAAAATCCATGTGTTGTAGTTACAGAAAATCAAGTCACTTGTGGGATATTTCGCGGTATACTACTTACAGTATGTAGTGAACTACCGTTTACATTAGCACACACTACACACCAGGTCTCACGCGGCCCTTAAAACTTCATTATTGCAATATCAACAAGGTTTCCCTGTCTGTTAATTGCTCACTATGCAGTCATGTAAAGTAAGAGTTTTCTCTCCCCTTTGAATCCCAGTCTGCCGTGCTGAACAGCCAAGTTATCCAACACCAACAAATCACCTTTCCTCCATTTAAATCCTACTGCGCATGTCCACGCGGTAGCCAGTATGTGCTGCAGTACTACAGGCTCAATATCGCCGCCATCCCCATAATAAGTGTGAGCAGGTTGCTTGTGATCGGGGATTTCAGTTCCCCCCGGAAGTTGCCGGTAGTACGAGCAATTGTGAGTAGTTGCCTGGTTGAACCAGATTTTCTCCCCTGTCTCCGGGTGTTGTATACAGGCGGGTCTGTTATACCAGAAGTGTAAATCCCCGCTGTGGTCCCATGTAATTTTGCTGCCTTGCTCTTTTACTCTTTTTTCCACGACCTTTTAAGAGAGGAATAAAAAATTATAGTAACAAATTTCTGATTATCGCGGGTAAATACACTTGACTTCGGGCTACTATAGGCTAGCTAGTTTTCAGGTATGCTACTTAAGCAGACTGAACAAATATTACAAATAAACCTAATTAACATGGTTAAAAATCCTAACTGACATTAGAATAGTTAATTCTTTTGACAAATGTTTCCAGTTTTGCAATGAGGGAACAAGCGCCTTTTTTAGCAACTCTTTTTGTCGAAACACCCGACGAGTTCCCATTTCTAATTATCCGATCCAAAAAAAACGCGAGCTCTGAAGGGTACTCTAACAATTGTCACGTGCCAGCAAATGTCATATTCCTGAGAACTTTGGCCAGTGATACAAACTGGGAGCTCATTCAACCTTGAGAGACTGGGATTAAAAGCGTACTTGATTTCCTGACCAATGGACTTTGAACTGGACGCGAAGAGACAAATAAGACCGTTTAGAGAACTCAAGGAACGATGAAGCTCAAAATTTCTCCAGAGAAAAACTATAAAAGATCGACACAACATTTAATTTGTGACAATCCTGAATTGGTATAAATTACTATTTTGCCAGCTGGGAGCAGAGGGTTGGGACCGGGTTTGAGGTGCGAGGTGTATATAGCTGCTGTTAGTAGGGTAAGACATTCTGCGGCCAGCTTTTTCCGCGTGCACAAGTCAAGTTCGTTTTCTTTTTCTTCGTTATGCAATAAAGCAACTTTTCGTTTTCTTTTCTTTTTTTAGTGCTGTTATATTATTAGATCGTTGTGAGATCCCACATTTCATCAAGTGTTTGTGTACAAGGTGAAGGTGATTTGGACGCTCGCACTTAAAGTTTGATAGCGCGTTCTATAAGCTTTAATTTGATATAGGAGTTTAGGCATGAACAGTTTAAACCGGACGCGCTTTATCGCTTGCACGCGAGACACCTCTGAAGGTATATGTAAACCTTAAGTCAGGATGCCCTAAAACCACAAGGGTGGCACCATTGTAGAAAGATAATCTGTGAAGGGCCTGGGTCCTAGGAGATGGGCGTGAAAAGATGTGCCTGCTTACCTCTCTGTCGTCAGTGTTATACACGTGTTGCCAGCTTAAGTACTTGTTGTTGGATTTGTCTGGCATATACCTGAAGTAGCGCACTTGTTTCTCTTCAAACTTTCGCACAACTTCGGGGTCCAGTTTGGAGAGGAGTTCGCTGTTTTTAACCAAAATTGTTTCACCGCCACAGCCATCTGCGGGTTCTTTCAGGCAGAAAAAGAAAACCTGTTGGGGAAGAAGAAGTGGTAGCAATTAGTTGAAGGTTTACTTAAAGTTAACTCATTTGCAATCGATATCGCTTCCATTATTAATCCTCCGCCTTCTAATGTGTTTAAGTTCTATTAACAAGAGACTATAAATCTCTTACTTTATTGTCCCTTGTACACAAAATAGCTTTCTATTTTGTTGCTCTGGATAGTATATCGGTCACGACCTCGAGCATTTCACATTCGTGTATTCTACACTTTATCAAACTGCTTACCTTGGAGGGGTAGACCTCAGTGTATGACAACTCGTTATGTGGGTCGATAGCCAAATCATCTGGATCATCGTTAGCAGTGTAAGTTCCTGCACTTTTGTCAATTTTTTGTCGGAACGATGCACCACCTTCGTTAGTCATTGCTTTCCAAGGAATTCCATTTGCAATGGTTGCAAAGTCTTGTGCAGTTTCAGCTGGAAGACCGCGGAACAAAATGGCGGGATGTTGTGCGTGGTTTTCCTCTACGTACTCCATACATTTTGCGGTCAGTTGAGTGAGGGAGGACTGGTGCGGATTAATAACTCGCACGCCGTGTGGGAATGACTCTCTTGGTTCTCCCAGGAATTCTGGGAAACCTTCACCCGTTGAACCAACAGTGAACGGCCTGTCCTTGAGCCTCGACTTGAATTTAGTGACCAGTTCTTCCCTGGGTAGTGCCTGAAAAATTATCTTTGTTGTTGGATCTTCCTGACTTTTCTGGGCTGAATAACTGCAAATAATATTTTTGACATGGGCCTTTCTGGTTGCGGGAATACTGCACCTAGGAAGTCTCGAGAAAGACGCGCGAAGCCGCAGAAGTCGAGCTGCCATATTCTGTTAAGGGAGATAAATGATATAGGAATTACGTTTAAAGCGCAACCATTCATATTTTGAATTAGCCTGATTCCATGAAAATTTACTGTTATTGTTCTACCTTATCTAATAATCTTCCAATTATGTGGCCGCATTCGCATTACGGCCCCGCCCAAAGTTTTTTCATGTAGAACCGCAATTACAGCTCAATCCCTATTAAGCGGCTACCCTCGGGGAAATGGATAGTGGCTCAAAAGGGGTTGGCCGCTTAATAGAGGTGAAAACAATAGAATAGCCCTCATCGGGACTTTGATTACTGCCCGCCTCATGGGGGGTGGCCGTTTAACCGGTGGCCGCTTCGACGGTATATGGCGGGCAGGCAAGATGAACCAAATCGTGTGCTGTGATTGGCTACCCAAGCGGCCAAGATGTCGCTCTCTTGCCCGCTCAGGACTACCCGCTGTGCTCCGCAAAAAAAAAAAAAAAAAAAAAAAACACTCCCCAAAGGCCATATAATAAATCATTTGCTGACCGGGCTCGTGCGGTCAAGATGGCCAGATATTGGCCTTGTTCATTTCTTGCGAGTTTATGGACCTCGACTCCGTCTCGGTCCATAGACATGCAAAATAAGGACTTGGCAAATATCCTACCTTCTTGACCTGATGTTCCGTCAATAACCCATATCTATTAGCGAAAAAAGGAAAGAAAAACAACACGAGGCTACAAAACGCGCTTTGCTTCACTCCTGAACTCTTTAACCTTGGTACCTTTTTTGTGCGTATTTGTATCTACTCTTGTAGTGTTTGGCAAATGGTCAAAAAAGGAGATTCTGCGGTTAAAATGGCTAGCAGTTAAGGACATTCGCGGCCAAAATGTTCCTACGTACATATTTGTTACAAACTTGCCAGCCAGCAAGACATATAAACTTTTGCCAAAACGCAAAACAAATGGGGGTCACCGCGCTCTTTTCCGATACAATGCGCATTGAAGACACTGCCGTTTTTGAAAACTTTCGTTACTTTCACGTACAAATTTTCACTGCTTTTTGTTAAATGAAGAAAATCAATAAAGGGAGGCGCGCTCCATGAAAAGAAAAGATGGGGTCGCCGACCATTTAAGAGAGTAAAATGTAGGTGAAGTTAACGGAACTGCTCATGACGAAGGTGAGTAACAATGACCTACAATGATAATCTTTTTAATACTCTAATCACCCTGAAACGATGATAAAATATTTGTAACTAATCTCATAAACACAAACACAACATCAGGAGCGGGCATCTAGTTTTTTTTTTGATACAGGATACAGCGAAAGTTACATCGTCATGAAGAAAATACTGCAGTGAATAACAAATAAAAAATAAATAAATAAAAAGCAAATTTGAAAGAGATGCCTTCGAGTGGCTCTTGCATAACTTACAGAATCTTCAATAGCCTACTATCTCCTTTGGATTCAGGCCTAAAAGACCTCTACAGTTAACACGAATCATACGTGATGAACAGACTCCAGTGTAATTAGCAAACCGTTACGAAATATATTTTCTGCTCAGGAGAGTATTTATTGACAGCCTTCATATACATGAGAAGCCTACCATATTTTGCCCCCCTCTTTCAAAGTGTGTTATTAGTCCAAGATACATATTGTGGATAAATATGTATTTTTTATCAAAATATTTTTATTGCTTGTATTATTTAAGTTAATTTTATTGTTTCCATTTGTTTAGCACGCACATGTTTTAATGAGTTTTTATTATTCCTAAATGTTGCGTTGGTATATAAAGGATTGTATTGTATTGATTGTATTGTGGTCTTTCTCTAAACTTTTGAGCCAGAGATATCTTGCTGAAATGCTCCCGAGTGCCGTTGTTCCATTCGTAAATCTCAAAGAAGTAGCCCATGGAGTGGTTTGTTTGTCTGAGTCACACCGGAGGTTAAATTTGCGACGCTATTCAGCCTCACTTCATTAATAACTTTATCATCTTCTACTTAAAGCTGGGAAGATTGCTAAACCAGGGATAGATACTGGAAGTTTTATTGGTAGTTTCCTATTCCAGAGAGGCATCAACCGTTGAGGCGAACATGGCAAGTGCTTTTGGTGTGTCTTGTTATGTGTCCCAGTATTTATAGAGCGTAGGACAGTATGCTTGCGTGCGTGGAACTGAAAACTTAGCGTTATAGTATGTGTTGTCTTTACAACAAAGGGGATGCATAATTAACCGCTTGAGGAGTTGGCACGGAATCGGTTGTTTGGTCGAATAATCCGCCAAGGGCTTCACAAGCCAAAGTGCGAGTGGTTTGCTTTTTCTATTTTTTTTATGACTTCTTACTGTTTATGAGTTTTATGACTGCTTGTCAAGCGGTTGATAGCCGTTAGCAGAAATAAAGGATCACTGCAATGCTTTGGTTCGTCAGAAAATGCGAAAAAAATGTTCAAATGTTTTTTTAAGTGGTCAATGCGCTTAGCTACGTATATATACACCACTTAAACTGAAAGAAACAAGTATATCAACTTATCATAATAGGCTTAAAAATCCCAACTGGCGGGAGGCAGACCATTCATGACCGAGGAGGTGAACCAGGGTCTACCACGAAACAACTCCAGCTAAGTAGTCAGAGCCGGACTAGAACCCGCGACCTCCGGATTCCAAGTTCTGCGCCCGAACCACTCGGCCTCGCTTCCTTCGTTTTCACTTCACTCTTTACCCTTTACTTGAAGCTGGCAAAGCTCGGTGAACCAATAATACATACTGGCAAAGAATAGGACTTTGATGGAGCTTCGTAAATTGCTTAAAGTTATTTATGCGACAGTGATGCGATCGGTAACTGCTGGCTGTTCTGGTGCCATCACTGTGTACTTAACTATTTGTTACAAACAAGTCGAGAAACATCGAAGGCAACAATTGATTATGAACCAATCAGGTTCGTCGCGAGGCATGCCCGAACATGAGCAAAGCAAACTGTAAAACATGCCGAGAGACTTTTTCCTTTGGCTCACACCAAAAGCAAGGAGACTTCAGATGGCCTTTCGGAAACGAGCGTATTCCAAGAACCTAATACGAATATATGCTAAATTTGGTTAAGCACATATTTTGCCGTGTCAGTGAAAAGATCAGATGAGCTACACAAGCATACTCGGGTACAATCGAAAGGAAACTTACCTTTCGTATCGGAGTCACCGAGATTTGGGTCAGACTGTTTGCGGGCGTACAAACATATGCGAAAGGATATGCATATCCGCTATGTCATTGAATGAATGATGATATGCAACTATTGGGTGAAGATTCAGTGTTAAGATAAACAGTAATTAGCAATTAGATTATGAGCTCGAGATTTCTATGAGGTGATGGTTGATGACGCCGAAGGCTGAATCAACTATCACCTCTTAGAAATCGAGAGCGAATAATCTAATTGTTTTAGTAGAATTCTAACTGAAATAAACGCAAATAACGGTTTCTAATTATCTTTCTACGCATTATTAAACTTAACGCTTTAACAAAATCGCACGCATTGAATTGTCCTTGGTAAATTTGTTGTTGTTTACGCGCGCTCACCCGTTTTTTCAATAATTTCACGTTTTTAAAGTCAAGAAACCACTAATGTCCTGCTTTTAGTCTTCTCAAGAATTTAATTATCCATTTACATCTAAATTTTCTTCCAAACTTCGGAAAAACGATAAAAACTTCGCATTCTGTGAACGGTCGACAGTCACTGCACGAGTAGCTCAGCCAATCAGATTGCAGCATTTGCATTAGTATACTAGTAAAATTCTACTAATAATAGAAAGAACTTAGCGACAATTTCAAGTGGAAGGTAATTAAATGTTATCATGGGTTCAGTGATTTTCAAAGAAATATCCGTTTAGCTTCAAAAAGCGTTGACTAAGGTTTTGTACTTGTTAAAGAAAGCCGCCTTTCTTTTGTGTGTTGTGGACTGTAAAGCGCCAATTCATGATTACTGATCCCTCGCGGGTATTCTACACGTCGAAGACATATTTTCTCTCAAAAATAAACGAAAAAAGGCGGATAAGAATTTTTTTCATGTTTCAAGAACATCAGTTATGAGGAAAGAGAAAAAAGGAAAACTCTTACAGTGGAAGAAAATACCGTCATATGAACAGATGAAAAGAGTTGAAAGTTTGAGGAGTAGTTTTCTATACTAGAGAGTTTTCTAACCATAAGGGCGGATTTTTGTGCAATAGATGGCCAAAGAGAGCGCTTGTAGTAATCACATTATGCAGACGCAGGGGTGTTGGGAAGTCTGGATAAAACTTTAAAATACCGGGACTCAGATCTGATTCCCTGAGGTGGGTGAGGACAGAAGTTCAAAAATGCGTTTTTTCGTCGACCTTTCGCCGACTTTCGGAAGAAAATGTACACTTTTATTCAAGAATGCTTTTTACCAAAGGGAAAATGCGCCAGTAAAGGGCGAGGCCCGGGCTCCCTAGTGCCCCCTTCTCTTGCTAAGCTCCTGCTATCTGCTTCCGTGCGTCACACTGAAAGCTTAGTGTGATAGTATGTGCCGTCTTTACACCACCGGATACCCATAGGCTTGAAGAGTTGGCGCGGAATCGGTTGTTTAGTAGCCTGTAGTGTCTCACATCTCCTGAGTCCTGCCCTCAACCTAATCCCCGGGCGATTAGGCTGAGGGCGGGAGATGATTGACATTTCAGGCTAGTTGTTTGCTCGACTAAACCGCTTAAGGTTTCACAAGCCCGTTGCTCTTTCTGGTTTTAAGACGTCTAATTGTTTGGGTGAGATTTATGACTGCTCCTCAGTGCGGTTTGAACACTTCCTTTACTGTAGTTGTCGCAGAAGTATTAAACATTCTGTTCTCGTTAAGCTCAGTAAATTCAGATCTCAAGGCGTTAACTCGAGCACATAACATGGTAATCCCTTTTTTGATCTATGAATGTTTACTTTTACACCATAAGGTTGTCTGTGCTTTCACATCGATCTACTAAACTGGATGTTATCACAACGTGACATTGGGCAGCTGGTGTAAATCGCATGCGTAGATGGGCGGAAGTCATTTGCAGTACTTGCTCACTTGTAACCCTCTTTGTTGACATTTTCTAGGTTGAACAGTATCTGGCAGGCTCCCACGTGGTCCTCATTGGAATATGGAGGCCGATGGAAGGTAAAACAGGCTTCTTTTGACTGCTAGGTTTGATTTGAGGCAGGGTCTCAGCTTCTTTTGTCTGTGATTGCAGTTTAAAATATTCGTTTACGCGTACAAGACCATATGCCTGTAAATTTTCAACTCAGTTGTTTGTTAAGTGTATTAAAATTCGTGAAATTCAGGGAATTGCCTGGTGCTGCGGAGGCTATTTAAGTTTAAGTTTATTGCTACTGTTGGACATCTATTACCATGGAACCTTATGTATGTGATTTGAGTATAGCTTTTTGCTTTTTGAATCCTTTTGCTTACGTCATATGATGGACGCACCATTCGTAGCTTACAACGCTACATTCTTTGAATATCGTAGGCTTAGAGGTAGCGTCTAGAACAGACGGTTTTGCGGGACAGAAAGCGAGCGCAAAGCGCCAGAAAGAAACGATTAAAAGTACCTAAAAGTTTAATTTTGGTCTTGCGTTTCGCGCCCGTGTATCGCGCCTCGCCCTTTCCTCCCCTAAACTGCTTGACCTGCTTGTTAAGTAGGAGGGAAAATTAGTGTACACATTGTGGGGTTTTACTCTTAAGTGTTTCTTGTGTTTCTTCCAGATGCTTCATTACTTTGTGAAGGATTTTTTTGCTCCAGTGATAGCCTCATCTTATCAGGAGGGCGACAAATTTAAGCTTTATGTTGTGTCCGACCTAATGAAGGTGATAGTTCTTGCGTGGGCCGCATGACTTGCTTAACATTTGCATATTACACACAGTTTCTTTGTTTCCCATTCAGTCGCTGTTAGTATGGAAACAGACGTGTTTTTGTTCTCTGCTTAAGTCACAACAATATGAGAACAATGTCCAATACATGTACGTGGTTATTGGCGAACCAGTTTGTTTTGGCTAATTTTAATTATCGGCCCTCAGATTTGTCCCAATTATGTAATAAGCTCGCTTATTACACGACTACGACAACTGAGAGGACCGATAACTAAATCAACCAATTAGAATGCTTACCGGTCCAATATTTTTAAGTACTGGACTTGGTAACATTTTCAAAGCGCTTGTTCAAACATTTGAATCGTGATCTGTTATTAATATAACCACTCTTGCCGGGTACATGCTGGGAAGAAGATCAGCCTTAGTACTTTTCTTTACAGGTCTCGCAGCCCTCGATCCGTGCTGTCAAGATCTGGGGCCCGTTTTTCGAAAGCCCCGAAAACTTTTCGGGCCCGCAAAGCCACTTTTAGTTAATCTGTATTAAAGAAACAGAGAGGTGTATACACCTGAAACTTCTTGTATAAAGAGAATCTCTGTTCACATTTGGAATACGTCAATAAAACAGCTCTGTAATCATAAAGTTTGAGATTTTGCTACGGCTCTCCGGGTGCGAAAACTTTTCGGGACCTTCGAGAAACAGGTCCCTGGGCTCGACGTTCTCCCAATAAGATCGATGGTCTTGGTTAATAGGACATATCAGTATGTATTGGCCCTCTTTTAAGCTTTTATTCTCATAATAATGACTTACTTGCTGTTAGCCCAGTCTTCGATAGATGCCCGACGGAGTGCCTCGAAGTTTAGTGGAAAGCCTAAATCGCTTTTTTTCTTTCTTATTTTTTTTTCAGCCAATCACGCATGGTGCAGTGTCTCTCAAAGCGTGGGCATGGTCTTCATTCACACCTCTGTATACAAGAAACATAACATTTAGCATTCATCGACAGTCCTCGGTAAGTCAGTTAGATAGCTTCTTTTTTATCGCTGCTTTTCACGAAATTCTCATGTCAGTTTGATAATAATATTCCTTTCGTTGTTTTTCATAGCAACTTGTGTACGCGGATGAAGTAAAAGATTTTCTGCAGTCCAGCAAATGTGAAAGTGCGCAGCATTGTGTATTTACCATGAAACCTTTGAACCTTAGTAGTGGAAAAGACCTGGGACCGATAAACGTCTTTTACCCTTCCAACCTATCGGAAGCAGTTGGTTTAAAAGATCCTCGATTGAAGGTGAAAACCGTTTTAAGGCTGCTTTATAAATTTTTTTAGGATATAGCACCAGTGAGAAAGAGATTCAAGGAACTTGATTGAGACAGCAAGCCCCTCGTAATATCACGAGATTTGCTTAAGAAGCAAGTAAATATTTTCTCTGTTAATGGAACTTTGTGGAGAGTCATTTTCTGCCATGTCGCAAAATTATACATAAATCGACGCCTTGGGTGCGGCGACTGCGCCGGCAGTACGAACGGCAGTAAAAATCGACTTGTCCTATCGAAAGGACACGACAGTAGTCTTTTTCTTCGCAGCTAACAAAAATAAAGACAATGCTAAAGTTTCTTTGGCCTCTTATAATATGTACGTTACTCGAGAATTCTGGGCTCAACTTGACGAGGAACAACATACTTTGTTCAAAATACACTCGACGAACTGCGAGTGAGGATCAGTGAGTTACTAGACGTGGGGAACCCATTCACTTTTTGGTGCCAAATTAAAAGCTTTGAGGCACAAAATGTTTCATATTTATCACGTTAAAATGTGATATGGTTTTTGGAGTTATAAATCCCCTTTTCATGAATATTCAGTGCCGTCTTCAATGAGAAAAGTCGTCCTACTCCAATGCCTTTCCTGTTAACATACATTGACGTCAGGGCAGTACAGGTTTTCGCGCCTGCTGAATCTTGATTGGCCAATTCAAATCTCAGCCGCGCAAGGCGAGGCTTAATAAAGCTGAAGTCCCACAATGCTAAGGTGGCATAGGACCATATTTCCCGTAGATAATATGCTAATCCATTCACAGGCTAAGTCCAAGCATTTTGTCAAGTTGCTGTATCAGATCGCTGACATCCATCCATACTCTTTGATGGAGAGAAACTCTGTGAATTAAGTTTCCCTACTAGCGCTCAGACTCACACCGCTCCATCCGGAGTCCACTGCACGAACCAACATGTAGGCTGGAAATCACGAATTAAGCATGAGTGGTCACTTGTGAACTGGCACATTGTGACCGTTTCTTGGCAACATGGGTCGATATCACGTGACTATGGTCTCTTTATTTTTTTTAGATTGCCAAAGTTGCCCGGATGTCCAAGGCAGGAGAGTTCAGCGTGTCTGTTGAGGCCCAGTCTCCCGCTTGTTTCGTGTGGCTGGTGGCCAAAGATGTCCGAGGCCGCTTCTCGGAAAATGGATTCCTGTTAACAGAACCTTCTAAGACAGTATGTAGCTATTTCACCCTTCAAAATAGGAGCGTCTGACAAGTACAAAAGTTCTTCCATTCGGAGTGCCACGAGTCGCTGTTAGAAGTCAGTTTTGTGTTCGATGACATGCATGTTAAGTTCCTAGCTCTTATTTTTATACGCAAGTTAAATGAAAGGACTTTTCTGCACTAACCTAATCTATAGAACGACATACAGCAAAACAAGGCCCCAAGCGACGAGCTGGTCTAGCTTCCGAACAAGAAGCCAAATCCTTCGAAGAGAATCTCGACGAAGAAGCCACGCGGAATGCAGAGGAGGAACCGCTTCCTTTCTCGTCAGAACGGACACGACGACACTTCTCCTTTATTGATTTTTCTCTCGGCTCTTCTTTCGGCCCGGTAAATTCTCTTCTCGTCGTCGGAGTCGGAGGCGAGTTCGTCAGACAAATATTCGTTAACGGTCGCCCATCCAAATTCGCTCTTGTCAGCTAGCTTAATGGCTTTAACACGCTTGGAAACTAATTCAGCACCTGACTCCAGGGCAACTTTAACTTTCTGGTACGATTTCTGCTTGAGAGCGTCGGATGCCTCGTCTAGTTTATCCAGCACCTGGAGAGAGTGATCCAACTGCTGCTGGTTTCCTTCCCTTTTGCAGATATATTGTTCGCGCAGAGCTCTCTTGACTGCTTGTTCAACGGATGAGCTGTTCTCCTCGGAAAATCGCTTTGCGAAATCGCTAAGCCGAGATTCAATAACCTTAGTGAGGTTATCGGTTAAAGAATCCATCGATTCAGAAACGGCAGACTGTATAGCAACACTGACAGAAGGATCTAAAACTCCATCGTTCCGACTAGAACGTGCCCTAGCTTCCTCAGAGTCGCTCATGCTAAAGAACAGTGGAGTAGCGTGTGGCGTTAGCAGACCCGAAGGAAGATCACTAACTGACAACAGCTATATATAAGACACGCAATTAACGCGTATTGCGCAACTGAAACACCTAATTGTATAACACAATAAGAATACCAAATACAGAACGTGCAGAAACCAAATATCTGCTAAACTACGTACCGCAGATATTTTGATAGAGTGGAAAAAAAGTTGAAAAAGTTATCGTCTCTGATATTTGTGTGGCAGCGAGTGTCAAGTAAATGTGTTTTTTTTTCTATTCGTGTGTTGGGAGGTATAACAGAGCACTTAATGACTGGCCGCACGGGAAACTTTTCCTCTTAACCCAGGCATTAATTGCTTATTATTCTCGCAGTTTGATTGGTTCTTACTTATGATCTATTGGAAGACAGACGTATAGATGACGTCATTAACATTTTGCCTTGCTTCTTTTCAGAAATAGATCAAAAAAGACGTCAAAATGTGGTAACAACATTTAGTGACACACTCGGCTATCGCCTTGTGTGCCACTTTTTGTTCTTTGCACATTTCGGCGTCATCTGTGATCAATTACTGAACAGACGCACGGCAACATGGAATCTATTTGTTAAATTATATATGCATGAACAACGAATGGGATCTCTAGTACACGCTTAGAGTTATGTCCATTTTAGAGAGACGAACCAACTCGTCATCATGAAGGTATCCGAGGTAACGACTAATGTTTTGCACTTGAATCAGACCACAACAGCTGGGAATTATGAGGATTTATTTTTACACTCCTTCTGTCTAGAAGTATGTCGTCAAACTGAAAGAAACAAATTACAATTACTTTGAGGCTCTGTGCCGTAATTGTCGAAATTGTCCTTGAACTAACACAAACTGAAAATATGTTATAATTCTACTTACAATTCTTGTAATCCTTTCCCGTCCGTAAACCTTGCGTTTAGGTTATGATTCTTTCTCTGTACGAACTTAGCGTCTCTTAACGAAATAGCGTCCCCTCTGCGAGGTTCGAACCGCGTGATGTCCCTAGGGACCTTACATAATCCCGCAAGGACTTAAGATAACTTCGTGTTCGTGCAAAACAACTACCAGGAAAAGCCTCACATGATTGTTTTCTTAAAACTATTTTTGGATGAAAATAATTTTTTCATATATTATTCTGAGGGGTTGTCACATATTTTTTTTCTTCAGGTGGTGTTTCACAGCTGGCAAGATACAACGGAGGAAGTCCTGGAGAAAACTCTATACATCAAGTCTCTTTATGATCTATACGCCTAAACAGCCGGTTGATTTAGTAACAGAATTATCTATGTTTCTTATGTTTTGGTATTTTTAGACTGCAATCAGCGCGAGCAATTAGCTTAAAAAACCACTGGTTCCCAGAAACTGGGCTATTTTTCTTTCTCTCACGTCCTCCTCTTCTAATTTGGCAACCATGGAAGAGAAGAACAGGAAACAACAAAAATACAAGTTCGTGAAAAAATCAGATTAGGTTGGTGCATAGCGCTATTGTAGTATAGGAAGGTAAAGTAATGTTTTTACTGGTCTTCGAGTCTTGCACGAGTACTTATGAATGGAAATTAATACAGCATTTCTTCTCCACAAATTTTCTCGTCAGTTTAAGGTTTGAGACGATTGGTTTGTAATATGAAGTGTTTAATTTTTCTGCGCGAAGTTTTTGTAGCACATTATTTTAATAAAGAAATTTCAGCCCATCTTTATTTTCGTTAGAAAGGTAGCCTGATGAACTGTAACGTTATGATAGCAGCTATAAAATTTCACGTTTGTTAGCAAATTCTGAAAGTAACGATAACAGATTGTTTTCGATATATTAAAATTCAGCTCGGCAGTGAGGCCTAGAGGACACAAAGAAAGGAAATTGAATGACATGTTTATTCATTTATTTTGCTTGTGTCATCTAGGCCTCATTATCAAACTGCAAGAAAGCTGAGCGCAAAGTATCAAGATTACAGAAAACCGAATTTTATTTAAAATTTCTCCGCCTAAAATCACAATACGATCCCCGTGACGTGTTAATGTGATCGGGAATTCATCTGGGATTATGGCTGGGGTGTTTTTTCTTTTTGTGGTGTTCTTGTAGGTTAATTTGTGTTGTGAGAGTGTGGCACCGGCATTGCTTCGCTTCACTAGTCACTTAGGGTGGAAAAACTCGTAAGCCGTCGAAAATGGATCCAATTTGCGCCCAAATCGCATAAAAGACACAAAGACAACCCTATATTGAGGTAAAAGGTTCATTTCTACATTACAGCTTTATTTTAGCATATTTAAGACTGAAGTGAAGTTCCCATGCAAAGTCTAGAAATCTTGCATTGTGTGGCATCAGTGATCAGTCACATAAGCTCAAACCACAATCGTGCAGTGAATTTAACTCGATTGTGACTTTGTTTTTGTTAGTATTTTTAACGGTTACCTAATTCTGTTATTTCCATAAAATGGTCTGTAGAAGTAAGCATTGTTCACCCCCACACTGAACGTTATTGTTTTTACTAGACGGCTTTAAATAATCTAATAACTATAGCACAGAACTGAGGGAAGTAAAGTTTTCAACTACGGCTCATAGAGGATCAACCTTCACTCCATATTTCCGAAAGAAACGAATACATTTTTGTATGAAAAAAAAAAAAAATAATAATAATTATCTTCAAATCAGCTGACAGATATGCGAGAGAGTGCAAATGACCGACAAAAATCTCCTTGTAACTAAACATCTCATTGTAACTATGCTTACGGTCGATTGAAACTGTGTTCCGCCACCTTAAAGCAATTGTAATGGTGGATCGCAAAAACAGATTTGCAAGTGTTCCATCTAAACTCTCTTCAGGTAACCATTCATGTGCCATGTTGCATTGTACCTGAAAAAGATTAATAAATAGGCTGAAGTTAATGTTCAGTTGTGGCTGTGAGCGTTGTAAGCACAATTCCGTGCATGCTACCAGAAGCATTTTTCTGTGCTCGAGAGGGAGGAAGGGAAGGGGTGCTCCGGAATCTGCTAGAAACCGAAACAAAACGAAGGTGAAGCCAAGCCCGAGACTTTTACCGACCCCGGCAAGTAAAACCTCTGGAGGCCAGGGTATCCAATAAATGGTAAACAAGATTTCAGCTCGCGGTTAGCTCTAAACAGTGAGCTTGAATAGTTCGAGTCTGTAACACAACGAGCTGGGGAAGAGAATTACTTCCGCTTTCATGATCGCTGGCTTCTCCCAGCAAGCTTTTGTATGTGAATGAAACCTAGCCGGAAGATGATACATTTATACATATAAGCTTGTACAATTCCAAGCAATGAAGGCGTACAGAAGGCCTCATTAGACATCCTCTGACATTAGTCGTTTTTCAGTCAGGTTTTATTGCAGCTCGAAATTGTAATCGGAAATCAAGTTGACGTTGGTACAAAGTCTCTTATTGAGTTTATTTTCCATTTTCTTTAATAGGCCCTTTGCAGCTGGAGTCTCGTTATCAAATGTTTGCTAAAAATTTTTTACATTATGGGTCATAACTTAAAGAATGTCAGAAATGGAAAGAGCATATCGAAAATACCAAAATGGCCAAGTTTGACCGGCAGCATTGCAGAGTAAGTTTATACATAAGTTTGAATTTTCGGAAAATTTAGAGGACGTCTATGGAAAATGTTGGAGAGCAAGGTCTTGCCCTCCAACAACTTTTTTCATACAGATCTTCTTAATTTTTTGAAAATTCAAACCGTCATAAAATCTCATCCTTTAATGCCAGGGCCTCAAACTTGGCCATTTTGTACTTTCGACACGCTTTTTCCATTTTTGTCATTCTTTAAGTTATAGGCCATAATTTTATGAAAAGTAGGTCACGTGAAGTCAAATCGCCGTTGATCCTCTTTCTTGGTGCAAGGATTTCCCTCCCTCTCTAACCAATAAATCTAGCAATTTTCTCACCCGAAAAAGTCGGTGTATCTCTGATCCACAAGATATTTATCAGAACGACCTGTTAAGAACTTCTTGAGTGCGTTCAGCTTAGCAGGACCTGTTTCTGTATAACCGAGCTCCTCGACAAGACCTTGATTGCTGTCGAAAGGAAGACCCGGATGTGTGTCTTCGACGCATATGTAGTCACCAGGCTCTGTAAATGCATCAAAGTACTCGAACACCTTTAGCATATTGACATGTGAATCCTCCGTTAGGTACCATGGGTGAGGCAGATCCTGTATCGATAAATCATTTACAGTCAAGTTAAGTCAAGGGATTTCTTAACAACAAAAGGAAATGGTCATCATTGGTCCTTTTTATACTAGATACACAGAATCGGTTCAGACGAATTACGCCCTTCTGTTTATGCGACTAGTGTGTAGATGTGACTATATCACTGCTATATGGTCTTCCAAAGCATCTACTTTCAAGATTATAATTCGTTCAAAATACCGCAGCTAGCTTACTGTATATTTAAGGACCATACGCAAGTTTATTTATTTTTCTGGTAGTCAACATCTATATCTCCGTCATAGAAATTTTGAAAGAACCTACTGTCAACTTCCGAAAGTAGCGACACCCCGAAAGTAACGTCAAAAAATTGTGGCCGCTAATAAATTCCCCGATCCCCGAAAATAGCGAACCCTCCGAAAGTAGCGGGCCCAACTCCCCTCCGCCCTCCCCCACCGAAATTGTGAGTCCACGGTTCAGTGGCACATTTATTCTTCCAGTCAATAGTCAGGTGAAAGTTATCGTACAAATCAATTTACGGCACTATACAACAAGGGAAGGTATCGCTTATGCCACGAAGCGTTGTGAAATGTCAATTCGTGCTTCGTCAGTGTGAAGTGTTAAAGCAAAACCGTAGAATTTTCATCAAGTAACAGGAACGTACTAACAGAAACTTTTCTTTAAATTAAAATTGACAAGTCTGTATCATTTCAGCAGGTGCGTATTAGAAGGAATATGTTTCTTCAAACTTAAATTGAAAACTCGAACGCACAGCGATATTGTTACTCTCGAACTTGTAGGGAGTCACTCGAAGTTACTTTCGAGCTTGCTCCGAGTCATTCTCAGTCACTCTCGAACCTATTCCGAGTTACTCCAAGTCACCGCTCTCGAACTTACTTTGAGTTGCTCCACGCTACTTTTGAGGGAACACGTTGGCTCTTTTGCACATCTATCAGTAGATAATCATTTCCTTGCAACTGTTTTGGGCTTGACTGTCTTAAATGACTTCGTTATTTTTTAACCACTTCTGTAACAACGATTAGTGAAAAAGATGACTAGAGCTCCGACAACGTGCTTATTGTAACACCGGAGTGTTTTTATCAACTATTTTGCATGAAGTGGTAAACTGTAATGGCAAGCTTTTGTTCACCTGCTTTCCATCTGAACGTTTTCGAACCTGATTGACGGTATCAAAAAGCTTTCATTAAACAGTTATTTATGCCAGTTGGTTTTTCATGTTTTGCGCTCGCCAATTTGAACTGCTCTATGTAATACAGTCTAACCTCCAATAACGGTCACCTTTCTGCAACGACCACTATTTTTTGGTTTAATGAGCAGAACAATAGCTGTGCACGTGCGTTATAATTATTGGTACATTTCTTTGCCGTCCTCTGCAAAACAACAACGTAAAATGACCAAAGTCTGCGTTGTCCGTAGAACGTGAACCACGACGGCTAATTTTTTTTTTATTTCAAATGTTTGGCCTTGTCCCGGATTCAGTTTCGTGATAGTTTTGACACTGAGAAACAAAGCAAAATGATTTTAGAGTATCTAGAGATTCTTAGGTAAAATGTAAAATCATTTTTTAACCGACGTTGTCCTCGGCGTCGCGTCCTGGTTTCTTAAACTCCCTAATAAATTATAACCTCTCGACAACGGCGAGTTAACAAGTGACTGACGAACGGTGTATACAGGTTCCATTTTTTTACGGTAAAAGTCACCAAGATTGATCTGTGCCACGTGTCGTTGATCTCTGATTCTGTTTAGTTTCTGTTTTATTTATATATTTTGATTGTGGTAAGTATTTATATGCTAAAATAAGCATTTTTTAGAAACGAAATGCCGCACCCTGAAAAAACGGGTGTCAAGTTAAACCCCTACCTCCCCGTAACGGCCACCTCTCTGTAACGGCCACTTTTCCCTGTCCCCAAAGTGGCCGTTGTGGAGAGGTTCGATTGTAAAAAGAGTTGTTTTGAACGGGAATAATCAAAATTGCATTAAAGTTATCATCGACATCGACATTCAAACAGAGCGACTTGAATTTACATAAAAGGTCAATCAGTCAGTCAATCATGCTAAAGATACAAAATAAGGATTTGCTTTGAAGATACCTAAACCTTGCGAATTTGTTTTTCAGCTTGAGGAAAGTGATTAATTTTAAGGGAACTACAATAACCTTAGTTAGAAGATTTCAAGTAGGTACCAACTCTGCGGTTACTAATTTACCTTCAGAAAGTCTGTTGGAAAAAATTTTTCCACATAAAACAAGTCTCCCTCAATGAACTCCACATCCGGGGACTCTTTAGGCAAAGCATCCAGCATGGAAAGGTTGATGTCGATGGATATTACACGTGACTTGCAACCAAACAGTTTTAACATGTCCGCCATCCACAGAGCTGAGCCTCCCTTGTAGGCGCCAAACTCAAATACCGTTTGAGGTTTGAGTTCCCATAGTAACTGCTGGCTTGCTGTCAGAGATAAGGGATCTTTCATGATTGGCACGCCACGCCAGAACGTCATGTATTTTCCTTAAGAAATAAATGATAAATGAGATTAATCAGAATATGTGTTCTTTACTTTCTTTCCTTGAAAAAAAAGAGAAAGAGAGAGAGAGAGAAGAGAAAAGAAACTCCCTTGCTGAAGAGCTGCGCGAGTGAATCATGATAACTGAAAGAGCTGTGATCACAACTGGTGCCTGAGGGGGCCCTCGAAAGTGACGGCCTGTTGTTCATATGTTCTTCTCCCTAACTTCTCACGCGTTATGCAGTTTTGATGCTATCTACATGTTTAAGGAATTAGTTGGGCTACACATATGTAGTTGTTATCGTTTCCTCAGTATTCTCGTAATAGAAATTTTTCACCGGCGTAGTTTTTTATAGCGCACTTTTGCAGCCTTGAATCTGCTTGCTTTTGCTCAGTCTTATTAGTAGGAGTTAGCTATCACACATGTCTTACCATGACACAAGTTCCGAAGAACATCAACTGATAGCACAGAGGTGTCTCGCCTTTCTTCCATTGGAACAAATCTGTTTTTGTCATTCAGGGATAGTTCCTCTTTAACTTGTTCTGCCAGTCCCGGGTAATACGTCTTATCTTCAATTTGGCAATCCATGTTCTGAAACGAATTTTACTGAAAAGAAAACAAAACAAAAAGCTATCATAACGCCTTATATTTTCGCGCTCCCCTGCGGTTTTTCCCCGCTAACATCAATACACCATATAGAGCGTTGTCATGGAAAGCTTAGTATTTAGAATTAAAATTATTAAGGTGTGATCTTATTCTAACTAACTGCTTAATTACTTCCCATAGGATTAGCGTTTAAAATTGCATTTATTCTGTAGCACCTATTACGTAACCTATATTCTTTTATTGCGTAACCAGTTCTGTTCTATGCCCTTGTAATCAGTCTTTATACAATAGTTTTCTTTCCTTTCGATCTCTCATTTTACACCTTGCGTTTGCATATTTAGGGTTTTGGGGTGATACGTGTTGTGAGGTTTTTCTGTGTGTAGAAGAAGAAGGTTGAAGTGAAGTTACGAGCGAGATTAGCAAGTGGCAGGAACGCGTCCGGAAGCACATTTTCATTACTGAAAAGCCATCAGTGAGACATTCCTAAATTCACGACAAAGAGCCATTTGCCTGGGAACGCGAGTGCTAAATAGCTGGTTGAAGCAATCGAAGGACAAGCTTAAAGTTCTGTCGAAGTAGGCCGTTGTAAACCGGACAGCTGGAGTAAACCGGAGAAGTCAAGTTGAAGTATACCGGACTGACTGAAGACGTAACCGGAAGAAGTAAGTTGAAAAGTGGGAGTAATAAACGGGAGTTTGATTCGTTGCGTGTTTCATGTGTTGGTGGAACGTTGTTGGGGTCAAGTTCAAGGACAAGGACTTCAGACGCAAGGTGGACTGAACTGAACTACTGAAACGCTTACTGTTTTTTTAAGGAATATTCTTGTTTAGCTTGTTTATTATATTCGTGTAAATAAATTAAGGTTAACTATTCAACTTATTGTATTATTGTTAGTGACCCTATTTAAAGTATAATGTTATTTTAGTGTAATTGTTGTAATAAATGCTGTAGTTGTTGCGTGTTTTCTCGGGTTTGTTTATGCTTGGTGTGTTTTTTTTTTTTTTTTTTAAGAGAGCGCCCACCTTTTGTGGCGCGGTTCCGTCACAAGCGTATTCACTCACGTGTCCAGCAGCCATGCAAATATATTGAAACAAAAGTAAGTATTTACATAAGAAAAGAGTTGAACTCCTACAGGATTGGTTTGGTATACCAACATGGCCGCCGTTTGATTGTCTTGGAACACCAATATGGCTGCAATGACGTCATGTGCATACGCGCCATAATGAGCTGGACACCCGACGCAGTCTAGCCCGTATTGACGTAACGCTGACCAACTAGAACATTTTTCAAGGTTTTGGCTTAAGAGTTACCTAAAGTAATTCGATTTAAACCCAAAACATTTTTAGATTTTAGCCAATGAAAAAAGGCACTAAAATAGCAAAGTTTAACGTGTTACTTGCGCCAGCAGTCAGCCAGCGTCAGAGGTTTCCCGCTATTTGCCATTCCAACATGGCGGAGGAACGCGAGAAAAGAGTTCAGGATCGTTTAGGATATAAAATACGATATTCTGCTATAAGCTTAAATGTGGAAGTGAATTGGAAGCAATGAGAAATTCTGCCGTCGGTGTAGTCTCCTTCCCAGCCGTTATTAGGGTCGTCACGCAACGCTCCTCCCCACTTCCCTTTCTCGGTACTCAACTCCTAAACAGAGCGCCTCGTATTGAAACTAAAGTGTTCGTGAAGCCAACAAACAGTGGTCTGCTTCTCCATTGCCACAGTCATGTCGATAATAGGTACAAGCGCGGATTATTGACAACTATGCTCGATCGCGCACATCGCCTGTCTTCGTCATGGTCCTACTTCACTGAGGAGTGCGAACGACTGAAGTCTGTTTTCTCTAAACCGAAATATCCCAAGCACCTTGTTGACTCCACTGTCAAAACCTTCCTAAATTTAAAGGTCGCTGACCAGCCCTCATTACGGTCCAGATCTACGACAGAAAACACTACTCGGGTTGTCATACCCTTTAAAGACCAGGAGTCTGCTAATATCGTGAAGACATAGTTGAAAGATCTCAGTGTGAAGCTGCAGACTAGTGTTCAACCGGTGTTTACGAGCCGCAAGATTGCCCAGGAGTTCCCGACAAGCGAACCTAAGCATCAGCTCATTGATCAACAATGCGTTGTGTATAACTTCAAGTGTGACCAGTGCGATGCTGGTTATGTCGGTTACACCCGTGGCCATCTGTTCGTACGCGTTGATGGACATAGAAGCAAGACCTCGTCAGTACGCAATCACTATGATAATAGACACGCAGGCAGGATTCCGGATGACCTTCGCAATTGTTTTAGCGTGTTGAAAAAATGCCACAACAAGTTTGATTGTCTCATTAATGAGATGTTACTCATTAACCAATTACGACCGTGTTTAAATGTACAATCAGACTCAGTTCGCGCTAAAGTCTTTGTCTAACTTATGCAAATTGGAAACTCTGAACTCTTAGTTACTCTTGAAATCGCATATTTAATTAGTTTCCCTTGACAATGGCGCCAAGATTTCGCCGAAACGTCGGATTTGTCTATCGTTAGTTTTTGCCTGTATATGTTTATCTAAATCATTGTTGACTAAATTTGAGTTTTATTTATATTTAGCGCTGCTTTCTGATCTGGATGCAGCAAAATGCATAGTCCTGTTTTCTGCTGAAAATTAGTCATGATCAGGTTCCAGTTGTTCAAAGGGCTTGTGACGTTATCCACTGGATAAACCACCACCCGGTGGATAGAATAGTTTGTTTTGTCATAGACTACGAGTAGTCCCTCTTTTGCTTAGTCCGTCGTGCGTGACGCCAGAGAAAACCGCAAGAAAAAATGGCCGCGCGAACTCATGGCGACGATTTCACGCGGCCATTTTTTCCTCGCGGTTTATTTAAGGTCTCGCGCGACGGACTAAGCGAAAGAGGGACTACTCGTAGTCTAGTTTTGTCACGATTTATCTACTGGATAGTGATTCTGTTCTGTGGATGGTGTTATCTACTCTTCGAAAATCAGGGAGACTGCAGAATGGGTACAAAATACAGACTGAGAATAAAAACTGTTTTTTCGTCTTATACATTGTACGATAACATGCAATTGACAATCAGATCGAGAAATAACTTTCGATAAGAATCTTGGAGTAAATTAAAGAATGTTGAAGTTTTCTGCACATGAAATGTATCTTATATTAATGTAAATGAAGAATTGGCGAATTCACTGGGAAAAGCGACGCGTTGGGTTTGTAACTGGCCATTCGTTAAAAATAAAATCACTTTATTTAAGTGTCGGTGTACTTAGCACTAATGTGCTAAGTGGGGACAATGTAAATAAGTAAACAAATATTTCACTTTACTTTGACTTTGACTTTTGGTTTTATCTTGCATCGGTTTGGTTACAACAAGTTATCTATATGTAAAAATCAGTTATTGCGTTCACTCTTGAACACCGAAAATAGATAAGACGAGGGAACAGTTATGGTCTCAATCTGAATTCTGTCTACGAAGTGAACACTAATGCATTTGGTTAAGGGTGTCCTCAATGTCTTAACTACGGATTTAGTAGTTGCTAAAAGATTGCTGTAGGCGATATTTAGAGGAAAGCTACTTTGGAGCGTTTGCAGCGCTAAATGGTGAATTTTTAGTGAGGGAACGTTTGCTGTGAAAAAAATATGATTTCGCGTGCGTAACTAGTGCCAGTCCCAAACCACTCGGCAGAATTTTAATCCCTTAAAACTTAGAAGAAAAGAGGAAAAGTTTCGATTTTTCTCATGAATCAGAAATAACTTAGCGTTCTTTATAATGGTACGTATGGAATTATTGTTTACACGTAAAAGAGGAAAGCTACTGTAAAAGGTCTGTTAATACGGAAATTTATTACCTCTTATATGGCTTGTGTTTGTAGGCGATATAACGCGCATTCTGATTAGCTAATTCTAGGGTATTATTCCCCTGTAATGCCCACGGGCCGATTACGGGCTTGCAAAAACAAAGTAGGAGACCATATAATAAACAAATTATTAACCTCGAACGTTCGGTCTTCACGGGAAAATCTCAAACCTCAGCTTTGCTGTATTGACCTCGCTATCGCTCGGTCAATACGGCGAGGTTTCGGTCTGAGCTTTTCCCGTAAAGGCCTCACTCTCGGTTAATAAGTAGTTAATAACGTTTATAATAATGCGAGTTTGATAAAACCCATGCGTAGCATTAAGCACGTGGACGTTCTTAATCTTATGGCACTGATTTAAATTTTTGGATTTAGATGCCTTGCAAGTTTTAGAGTTTTTCCTATTCTGGTCTCGTGACTAGTAAATATGGCAGTGATTTAAATATGACGGATAGCAATCTTGTCAAAATGGTCTTGTGCTGTCACTCTTGTTTCTCGAATATTTATTTATATCAACGCAGCGCATGTGTTTTAGCACAAAAAATAAGGCCACCCCTCAAGGCGAGATTAACTTTATATAGTTGCTCAATCTGACAACAGGTGCCTGGTACAACCTTCACCAACGGAAGATCACGTGAGAACAATGCCTTGGCATAAATTACATTATGATCTGGTCATAATGTCTGCTTTTAATACTGACATTTCGCGGGAGAAGAAGACTCTGACGACTTGAAATTCTATTTTATAACGACTGGCTTTGACGCTTCGTTCAAAGATAAGGAATATTCAAGGAATATTCCCAGCTAATGAAAATTTTCCAGGAAGATGGCCTGGGAAAAGCGACTGAATGACACTATAGCAAAGCTTCAATATGACATCTGAGTTATGGCCTATTTAAGAACGCCTGAAAAAAAAAAAAAGGATTTTATTCTCAGTCTACATTCTGCAGTCTGTATTGAGCGATGTCACCGCCTACGATCTGCATCCAGAAGAGATAAAGGGCCCACTACTTCACGTTTAATTATTTAAATTAATTAATATTTACAAAAGCTTGTCGAGGAATGTGCGAATCAAAGCAGGAGTTTACTCTCGCAATCGCCAGTGACGAGAAGAGTCAAACTTGTGCTGTTCTTGTAGGGACAGTCTGTACATCTGGTACATCATTTTTACACACTAATTAAAAAAAATTACCAATTTATTCCAACATATTCTTGAACGTTTAAATCATTGAAAACGTCGTTATTCCAATTTAAATACATAAATTTTAATTAACTGTTACATAATGCCTTCTCACTTTAATGCTTGTTAAGTAGGATTAAAATGTTGAAAAGTGATATTTGTATGTCGAGTTGCTGTATTTAAATTTACAATATATACATCAAAATTGCAGTCTTTATCTATATACCCGAATTGGAATATATACGTCCAAGATATTGCTAATCTATCTAAAGGGATATGTAATATACATCCAATAAAGCACTCGAGTTATAATATGGAATATGGTTCAGTAATTTTCAAGAGATATCCGTTTCGGTTCAAAAATCGCCGAAAGGGTTTTGGCCTTGCGAAGGAAAGCCGACTTCTTGATTGTTTTCTCTTTGTCTTTTGTAGACTCTAAATTATCCCTCGCGAGTATTCTCCATGTCCAGCACATATTTACTCTCAAAAATAAACGAATAAAAGCCGACGAACATTTCTTACATGCTTCAGAGCATATGACTTCGCTTTCGACTCCGATTTTCGATTTTCACCAGGTCGCAAGCGTTTATACGACTCTGACTGCGACTTCGTCGTTGGTGAAAACCAGCTTTAAATGAATTAGCAGTGAATAAAATACTACTACAGTGCGTTCGACGCTTTCGTTTCATTAAAAAATAATCATCCTTTACTTAAAACTGGGAAGCTTGCTCAGAACCAGTGATATACTGGTGGAGTATAGGACCTCGATGGAGTCTCGTAAATTGCTTAATTGATATTTATGCGACAGTGATTCGATCGATAACTGCAGGCTGTGCTCGTGCAAGTTGACAAAGTTGAGGAACGTGGGGCGACCGTCTCCATAATAAGGTTCGTCGTGAGGTATGTCAGGTCATTAGGAAAGCAAATTACTGTACAACATGCCAAGAGAGTGATTTCTGACTAAAAGAATACTACAAAGTCCTATTACCATATGCTAAACTTCGTCTGGCTCATATTATTCTATTTCAGTGAATTAAAAGACCAGATGAACTACACAAGGACACCCGAGTACAATGAAAAACAGAAACGTACCTTTGGGACGGACAGCGTTTGGGAGCAGACTGTTTGCGTGCTATTATATCTGAAGTTTATGCATATGCACTAAAGCACCCTGTTGGTAATTATGTGGTTTGCAACTATTGGAACAACGGACCTTTCATACCGATGTCACGCAATATCAACAGCATTCCATATTCTTTTACAAACAAAACAACCTCCGTAGGTCAATTTACCATGTCCAAAAGTAAATATGCGAAATTTTATAAATTTAGCAAGTTTGGGTGCCCCCTGGCATGCATTTCTTGGTAAAAATTTGCAAGTCCAGGGTCCCATCAGTTTCCATGCCCTTGCAACGGATTCTTATGATGTGTAGGCGCCAGAATTTGTGACATTTGTTCATGCTTCTTGCTTCGTGTTTGGTGTTAAGTTTTGCGTAATTAGTTTCTTTTGTTTTGTGCCCTTTTTGTATATGTTATGTTCATTTGCATACTCTATAAGTTCGGTTTGCGTGTAATTTATTTCAGTTAGTAGCGTCATTGGGTACTAGGAGCGTCTCTGGTTTTCGGTTCGTCTTTGATTTTTCACATTCGTCTTGTAAGTTTCTTCGTTTATTTCGCTTTGCCGCTTTTCTGCATTCTTCATGTTCGGTGGTTGTTAGTTATTTTATGTTCATTCCCGTGTTTGTAATTTTGTTATTTTCAGTTACCGTGTTTCGATCATTGAGGAAATAAATTTCTATGTAACGGAAGATCCGAAACGAGTTAAAAGCGTGTGCGACTTTATTCGTAAAAGACGAATCGGGTTTGTATTTATGGTCTATCATGATGTCTTCCGACGCTGCGGATGTTAATTTGTCCGTTTCTACAGGGAAGAGCGGTCAACCTGTTCAACGCACAAGTACACGTGTTCGTAAACCTAACTCTTCTTTGGATCACGAAGGAGTGTCACTTGAACGAATTCGAGAACTAAGAAAGAAGAGAGGAGGAGTGTTATCTTCTTTATCTGCTAAAAGGAGAGAGATTGACAACCTTCTAACCGATGAAAGCAATTTGGAAGCAGTGAAAATAAAGCTGCCGGAAATTACGTCGTTGTTTCGCAAGTTTGCTGAAGCCCAGCACGCGTATCATGCGGCTTTGACTGACGAAGGTCAAAGGCAAGAATCAGAGGTCTATTTCGCTGAAATCGAAAGCAGTTTGGATTTCTTCTGTCGAACGGTAAACGATTGGTTACGGGTTACGGAAACGAATCTTCAGAATAACCTGGTAACGCCTGATGACAGTGCCTCTCAAGTTGGAATTGGCCTACGAAACAAGCCTAAACCCTCTGAGTGTGAATCTAGGTCAAGCAGGCTCTCCAAAACAAGCTCTATATCAGCTGCAAGAGCCAAAGAGGCAGCCCGCATCGCCGAACTTCGAGCCGAGGTACTTGCTTTGAATCAGCGCCATTCTCTTCAGGAGACGGAGCTACTCCTCAAACGTCAAGAGTACGAGCTTCAGCTGAAGAAAGATGAGCTGAACCTCAAAACGGAATACGCTAAGGCTCTGGCTAGAGAGAAAGCTTATGCCCAAGCAGAAGCAGGAAACTTTGTTCCAAACATAGTGCCGGCCTCTAACACTCTTGTTGATGTTCCAGGTGTGTCCTCCAACACCAAGGTCACGTGGACCGATGGTATTAAAAGTTCACAGATTGTGTCTTCTGGAAAAAACGAGCAAGGATCAGTTAAAGCAAGTGTCAATTTGGCGCCTATCGACCAGGCGAGTGTTGCAAGCGGTTCAAGCTCGGGCTCCGAGAAATCTGGACTGAGCGACATGGCTTATGATATTCTCGCACAACAGAATCGCGTTATGAAAGAGTTTGTGAGCCAACAACAAAGAAACTCGCTCCCAAGGAGACGTGTACCCGTGTTTACTGGCAACCCGCTGGATTATTGTACCTTCATTCGTGCCTTTGAAACTGTGATCGAGACTAGAGAGTCCGATTATGCCGGAAGACTCTATTACCTAGAACAGCATACGGCTGGCAGACCCCAGGAGTTAGTGCGCAGCTGTCTCTACATGAACGCTGAAGCAGGCTACCTAAAGGCAAGGAAGCTTTTGGAGAGTAAATTCGGTCAGAAGCATAAAATTGCAATGGCTCATGTGGATAAAGTGACGAATGGTCCTGCTATTAAGGCCGAAGACGCCGAAGCTCTAGAAGGTTTCGCCACTTTGCTGGCCAGTTGTACGAATACTCTTAAAGCTATTGGTTACTCCAGCAAGTTTGAAAGCCCGGATTGTATGCGGAAGATTATCGAGCGACTTCCTCCGAAACTGGAAGCTAGTTGGCGTGACAACGCTGACAAAATCCTCAACACCGAAGGGAGAGACATTTGTATTGATGACATTTCCCTGTTTGTTGAGCAGAAGGCGCGTGCCTTGTCCAATCCAGTCTTTGGAAAACTCCCTTTCTTGGAAAAGGAAAAGAAGAATAACAGGGACAGGGGCCCGAGATCTAAATCTGAGAAGCGTGGTGACAAGCAAATTGCCCTCGTTACCATTACTGACAAGAAGCCCCCCAGTATATCCAGTCGTGATTCCTCCAACTCAGCTAACCCTTCGCAGAAGAAGTGCCCCTTTTGCAATGCAGATCATACTCTCGCTGAATGTTCCAGTTTCGCCAAAGTGCCCGATGCTGATCAGCGCGACTTCGTGATGAAGCAGCGGCCTTGCTTCTCTTGCTTGAATGGCGGCCACCAGTCCAAAGGTTGCTACAAGAAGAAACCCTGCAATCACTGCGACAGGAAACATGCCACTGTGTTGCATCCAAGTACCCCGGAAGTTGTTGTTGGAGTCAGAACACAACAAGACTCTGTTGGAACTGAGTGTGGAGAAGGCAGACCTCAATCTTTGAACAGCCAGTCGAACACTGTCCAGAACACGAACCAGAGCACTGGTGATCACTTCTGTGGCTTAACCACGATGGAAAGTTCCCCCGTTACTGCCTTGCCTATAGTGGCTGTAAAAGTTAAAGTTAAAGGCAGTCCTCTCTGCATCGAAACTTATGCGTTACTCGACAATGGTTCCAATTCCACCTTTTGTTCAGCTAGCCTGATGGAGCGCCTGATGGTCGTCGGCAAGAAGACGAGACTAAAGCTAACCACCATGGATAGTAGTAAAGATGTAGACACTGCTCTCGTTAACGACCTGGTGGTATCTGATCTAGACGAAAATGTTGCCATCCTCCTGCCTGACGTACTTTCCAGACCAGCTATGCCCGTAGGTAGGGACGAAATCCCAAAGTAAGAGGATGTTGAGCGATGGTCGCACCTTCAAGGCCATGTGTACTTATCCGATCTGAATTCCGGAGTGGATTTATTGATTGGAGCCGATGTTCCTGAAGCCTTGCAGCCGAGAGAAATAATCCCTGCTGTTGATGGAGGCCCATATGCAACCAGAGTTGACCTCGGCTGGGTCATTAATGGTCCAACTGGGAGAAAGCAGAAGTATGTACCTTGCTCTAGTTTCTTCATTACGTCTAAGAAAACTCATCCTATGTGTGCAGCTTGTACTGATCTCGTGGATGCACCTTACTCCGATGGTCTAAGTATGTCAAGGGATGACCTCAAGTTTATGAACATTGTAGAGGACTCGGTTGTGCAGTGTGCAGATGGTCATTACCAGGTTTCACTACCGTTAAGGAACCGCAACGTGAAATTGCCAGTAAATAGGAGTCAAGCTGACCGAAGTGCCTCTTACCTCAAACGCAAGCTCTCCAGTGACACGAAACTTCGTGAGGACTATGTTGCTTTCCTTGAGGAGGTTATCAGTGAGGGTTATGCAGAGAAGGTACCCCAGAACGTCCTGAATAGATCAGATGGTAAGGTGTGGTTTATTCCACACCACGGTGTCTACCATCATAAGAAGCCGGATAAAATACGCGTGGTTTTCAATTGTTCCGCCCAGTTTCATGGCACGTCCCTAAACAACGAGCTGTTCCAAGGACCAGACCTGACCAACAGTCTAGTTGGTGTGCTAATTCGTTTTCGCCAGGATCCAGTTGCAGTAATGGGTGACGTTCAATCAATGTTTCACCAGGTGCGCGTTCCGAAAGAAGATAGAGATCTCTTGCGATTCCTTTGGTGGCCCAAAGGTGACTTCACCAAGAAGCTGGAAGAGTACCGAATGACTGTTCATCTTTTCGGCGCAGTTTCATCGCCGAATTGTGCCAATTTCGCCATGCGACGGAATGCGGAAGACCACAAGCATGAATTCTCACCCGACGTGGCTAATACGATCCTAAGGAATTTCTATGTTGACGATTGCCTGAAGTCCTTATCGTCGAGTTCTGCAGCAGTCAAGCATGTGGCTGATCTACGTAAACTTATGCTGATTGGCGGATTCAATTTGACCAAATGGGCAAGCAATGATCGACAAGTCTTAGAGTCCATTCCACCGGAAGAAAGAGCCAAGGACGTGAAGGAGCTTAATCTTGAATGCGATACGCTTCCCACAGAGAGAGCTTTGGGCGTGTCATGGTTTGTCGAG
This sequence comes from Orbicella franksi, assembly GCF_964199315.1. Classification (NCBI taxonomy): domain Eukaryota; kingdom Metazoa; phylum Cnidaria; class Anthozoa; order Scleractinia; family Merulinidae; genus Orbicella; species Orbicella franksi. The sequence continues at coordinate 25,436,692 of NC_138153.1, forward strand.
ACGGATGCGTTCGGTTTTAAAGTGAACATCAAGGAGAAACCTTGTACCAGACGTGGAATTCTCTCGGTCGTTAGTTCAGTCTACGATCCGCTCGCCATGGCTGCACCTTTCGTTCTCCCAGCAAAGCTTCTCCTTCAGGACTTATGCAGAAAAGGCCTCGGTTGGGATGATGAGATTCCGTGTTTTCACTTATCTCGTTGGCAGACGTGGCTTGCTGATCTGCCGAAGCTTTCTCAGCTCTCAGTCAACAGATGTGTTAAGGGTGCCGATCTAGGAGAAGTAGTAACCACTGAAATTCATCACTTCTGCGATGCTTCCCAGTGCGCTTATGGAGCTGTCTCATATCTTAGGGAAGTCAATTCAGATGGTCAGGCTCATTGCTCCTTTCTAGTTGGTAAATCCCGCCTCACCCCTTTGAAGCAGATGAGTATTCCAAGATTGGAATTAGCAGCCGCGACTGTGTCAGTTCGTTTAAACAAGTTGTTGAAGAATGAGCTGGAAATTCCAATAGATAAAATCACCTTCTGGACTGACAGCGTGACTGTCCTGCGCTATATTGCGAATGAGTCCAAACGCCTCCACACTTACGTCGCTAACCGGGTTGCTATCATTAGAGGAGACTCGAGTCCTTCACAATGGAGATACATAGAATCCAAGTCCAATCCAGCCGACGATGCCTCACGAGGAACTTCTGCAGATGCATTCATTCGAAATGACCGTTGGATAAAGGGGCCGGATTTCCTTTTAAAGCCTCCTTCCGAATGGGTTAACCTACCAAAACACAGTACAGAGCTGTCTGGTGATGACCCGGAGGTGAAACGAGAGTCAAAATCCTTTGTTGTCGGTGCGCGTCCGAGTGAGATTCAGTCCAATGTCATTTCTATGGTCCAGCGGTTCTCATCCTGGCTCAAGTTATTGAAGTTCATCGCGCTTTGTCTTCGGTGCCAAAAGAGATTTATTACCAGGAAACGAAAGTCTACGCAAGACACCTTCGACAGAAGCTCCCAGATAGCCAGTTTGGAACCTTTGACCTGTTCAGAGATAAATGATGCAGAGAGAGAAGTAATCAGGTTTGATCAGAGCCGTGCCTTCGCAGAAGAGAGAAGAGCCATCGAGAAAGGGAACTGTGTGAAGAAGTCAAGCGTCCTTGCAAAATTGGACCCGATTTTGGTGAACGGTCTTCTTCGTGTCGGTGGACGTCTAAGCAGAGCACCTCTGCATGATGACTCGAAGCACCAGATAATTATTGCCAAAGATTCTCCTCTTGCCCGGCTTCTGATCCAGCACTTTCACCAGAAGAGTGGTCACTCTGGCAGAGAATATGTTCTGTCCCTCTTGAGAGAAAGATTTTGGCTCATCCGTGCCAATCTTACCGTGCGAAGTGTACTTGCATCCTGCTTTGGTTGCAGACGGCGTCAGGGCGCTGTTGGAGAGCAAAAGATGGCCGATTTACCACGCCCTCGAGTGACCCCAGATCAACCCCCCTTCACTTGTGTGGGAATAGACTATTTTGGTCCCTTTCTTGTTCGTCAAAAGAGAAGTATGGTTAAACGCTATGGAGCTATCTTTACTTGTTTGGCTGTCAGAGCTGTTCACCTGGAGATTTCATATACGTTGGACACAGATTCCTTCATCCTGGCACTTAGACGCTTCATTGCCCGAAGAGGTCAAGTGAAAGAGATACGTTCGGACAATGGAACAAATTTCACAGGGGCTGAAAAGGAGCTACGAGTCATGATTGAAGGCTGGAACCAAGCCAAGATCCACGAAGAGCTCTTACAGAAAGGCATCCAATGGTATTTCAATCCACCGGCGGCCTCGCATCATGGCGGCGCTTGGGAAAGAATGATAAGATCCACTCGAAAGATCCTGGGAAGCCTAGTTAAAGAGCAAACGCTCGACGATGAGAGCCTTCAAACTCTAATGTGTGAAGCCGAGAGCATCATCAATGGCAGACCTTTAACTGCAGTCTCTGATGACCCGAAAGATTTGGAGTCCTTAACACCGAATCATCTATTGTTATTACGTCAGGAAGCTTCTCTTCCACCAGGTGTCTTCGAAAGAAATCAGTTGTATTCAAGGCGGAGGTGGCTGCAAGTTCAATATTTGGCTAACGTCTTCTGGTATAAATGGAAAAGAGAGTACCTTCCGTTGTTGCAGGAGCGCCAAAAGTGGTTACGCCCAAGGAGACATCTCTCAGTAGGAGACACCGTTATTATTGTGGATGACCAGTCGCCTAGGAATTTATGGCCGATTGGTCGAGTCAGTGAGGTTTACCCTGATAGCAGCGGTTTCGTTCGACGCGTCAAGGTCATAACAAAGAAGTCGACGCTGGAACGTCCAGTCAGCAAACTTTGTTTATTGGAGCAAGTTTAGAGCAACTTTGGAGACTTTGACTTGGAAACGCCCTATCAGGAAGCTGTGCCTACAAGAGTCAATTGAACAGCTTGGAGCGAAAGTTCCGTGACTGTTGTTGTTTTGCGTGACTGCTAAAGATCGTGTGACTTGCCTTCAAGGGAAACACTCGAAAAGACGTTTCATAGCAGTATTTTTGTTGATATTTTAAGGCGTCTAGACTTTAAGTGACTACCGCTTTGCGTTTTAATTACTTAAGTAATTCTGGGCCTGTTTGTTTCGTTGGTAAATACACGGTTTACACCTTCGTATTTAAGGGGCCGGAATGTAGGCGCCAGAATTTGTGACATTTGTTCATGCTTCTTGCTTCGTGTTTGGTGTTAAGTTTTGCGTAATTAGTTTCTTTTGTTTTGTGCCCTTTTTGTATATGTTATGTTCATTTGCATACTCTATAAGTTCGGTTTGCGTGTAATTTATTTCAGTTAGTAGCGTCATTGGGTACTAGGAGCGTCTCTGGTTTTCGGTTCGTCTTTGATTTTTCACATTCGTCTTGTAAGTTTCTTCGTTTATTTCGCTTTGCCGCTTTTCTGCATTCTTCATGTTCGGTGGTTGTTAGTTATTTTATGTTCATTCCCGTGTTTGTAATTTTGTTATTTTCAGTTACCGTGTTTCGATCATTGGGAAATAAATTTCTATGTAACGGAAGATCCGAAACGAGTTAAAAGCGTGTGCGACTTTATGAAGCTTCGAATATTTACCAAATTTTGCATGATAACTCGAGTGGCGAGGCTTGTTTTTTGTTTGAATGAGTTCTATAATAATTTTTGCTTTTATTGTAATTATAGAGACAAGTGTTTTACTAGAAAATACGCCACTCGTAACATTTGCACGAAACTACATCCGGGACCCACATAGCGTAATTTCCATATCCTCATTAGTGAGAATATTGATGACGTCATTTCACACTTTTTTTACTGTTGTTTGTACTGTCAGTTTGTCTATAAAGTCGAACTTCCGGTTGTGACCACCTCTCCTAAACGACCAACTCTCCTCAGAGACCAGTTTTCCAAAATACCAAAAGTTTCCAAGTCAAATCGGTTTTATTTGGAAGTTCTTGTAAGCGACCACTTCTCGTAAGCGACCACGACCACCATTAGAGCTAAAATAGCATGCGAGCGGGCTCACTCTGGAGCACAAGCGCGCGGCATGGCCGCGAGACGAGAAACTTCCTTGGCGCCTCTTTACCAGGGCCGGGTTGTTCGAAAGCCAGTTAACGCTAACCCAGGATTAAAAGTTAACCGAACTATTAAGTTCTCTTGTCTAACAATGTTTTTCATTGCTCACGTTTTCTGTAGTTTGAACTTAGTCGAGCTCAAAATTGAAGGACAAACATTGTAACCAGAAAAACTCACCGAAAAGTAACAAAACTGAAATCAAAATTCTTGCTAATCCTGGGTTAGCTTAATCGCGCTTTGAACAACCCGGCCCAGACTCCTTACGGCCGGATCGCTTTGCTCTTCGCCGCCCGCGCGTGTGACTCAAAGGGCCCTCAAAGGTGTCAAAGGCGAGCCTGCTCGCAGGCTAGACTGGCGGGAAGCCGATTTTTTTTACTCGAAATTGACTTTCTATATGAATAGAATGTTTAAAACATAGGTAAGACTATGCACTGGTCTAGGCTACTGGGAACGGGAAAACTAAAATGGTTTCTTTTTTTTCAAGACGACCTTGAATAATCTAATGATTATAGCACAGAACTGAGAGCAGTAAGGCTCGCTAGAACAGCTTATAGAGGATACGCCTTCACTCTATATTTCCAGAAGAAACAAATAAGTGATAACTTTTATACAGAAAAAAATTGATTATGCATTAAAATCTTAGACGGTTCCTTGGCCGGGACAAAACGAAAGCGCTGCGTCAGACCAATGTGTGTGCACAAGTTACTGTCAGCTTTTATTCTCAATTGAAATCTTAACTTCACAAAATCAAACAACGCGTATCTGTCAAAAAAAATCCATGGCCAACACCGCTCAAATTAAAATGTACACAAGCCTACGTGCTGGGATAAAGGGACATAAACTCAGTTTCTTTCTTCACTTTTTTTTGAAATATACTTTGATACAGTCGCACAATTATACATATATTACAGCATTATCTTCAAACTAGCTAACAAATAGGCGTTATAGTGCGGACAAAAATCTCCTTTTTTCATATCTCGTTGTAACCATGTTTACATTCGATTCAAAATTTTCTCAGCCAGCTTAAAACAATTATAATGATTGATCGCAAAAACAGATTTGCAAGTGTTCCTTCTAAAATCTCTTCAGGTAACCATTCATGTTCCATGTTGCATTGTACCTGAGAAAGATAAATAAATAGGCTGAAGTTAATGTTCAGTTCTGGCTAAGATTGTTGTAAGCACAGTTGTGGGCGCAATTCTATGCATGATATATAACAAAAGCATTTTTCTGCGCTTGAGAGGGAGGAAGGGAAGGGTATGCTCCGGAATCCGCTAGACGCCGAAACAAAACGAAGAGGAAGCCGAGCCGGAGACTTTTACTGAACCTCGCAGGTAAAGCCTCTAGAACCCAGGGTATGGACGAAAAGGTAGACACGATTTCAGCTCTCAATTAGCCTGTTGCAGGTTCTCGTTCAGTGAGGACGATCGAAAAGCGGGAGAGCAACGAGCGGGATCTCAGATCGTACTCGTCGCCAGCCGGCTCTTTTTGGAACGTCCGTAATGGCCGAGAGCATGAAACAGGCTAACTACCGGTTAGCTCTGTACGTCGGCCAGACCTTTGCTTGAATTGCTCGAGTCTGTAACACAGCGAGCTAGGGAAAAGTATCACTTCTGCTTTCATGATCGCAGGCTTTTCCTAACAAGCTTTCACATGCCAGTGAAACCTAGCCAGAAGACGATAGCAGAGCTCTTGAGCGCCGAAGGCACGTGAGCGGAGCCCCACTGCTTAGAAAATTTGGTAGCCCATCGAGTTAAAAAGTTTTCGTTGTCACGTGATTGTCCGTACATCCGTACGTACGCCTCTTCATGTAAATCAAATGAAATGACACTCTGCAACAACCTCGTTTCCAGGGCTTTTCCCTTAGATGTTCTGTTCTATTGTCACCTGTCAAAGCAAAGTATCCGCTGACCAGTATTGCGTGACAATATCGCGGGCTCGTGTTAACAGCTCATCGAGATCACCGTTTTTTAAGTTGCCCGCTGTCCAGGCACAGGTTTTCGACTGGATCGCAGGCTCAAGCCAGGTTAACTAATTGTAATCAGGAGCTCCGCGTTTAGGTTCCGCTAAATCTATAAATTACATTTATACATAAAAGCTGGTAAAGGAATAAAAGTGTTCACCGTGAAGAAGGTCTCTTTAGAAAACTTCCAAAATTGCCGGTTTTTCAATCAGATTTTGCCACTCCATGAGAATTCAATGGAGAATTAAGTTGACGTGGATGCGAATTCTCTTATTGAGTTTATATTTTGAAGAACTGATAACTCGATGCTCATCGTCTAGAACACTGTTAACTTTAACCTAAAGACCTATGCATCCAGAGCATTTTCTGTCTCAGCTCCAGAACTTTGGAACAAACTACTTAATGGTATACGTTCATGTGATAATCTAAGTCTTTTTTAAATGTAAACTTAAGACGTATCTTTTTAAAAATCATTATTTTAGCTAGAAATAATTTTAAACTTATTTTATTTTTTTTTATCATTGTTCTCTGTATTTTTATCTCGTAAAACTTTCTTTTTAGCTCTTTCACTTTTGTAAAGCGCTTAGAACAGATCTGGATTCTTTCATACTCAATAATTATGCTAAAAAAGTTAAATCACCGTTTATCTCTTTATTGGTGTAAGGTCTTCTCTCTCCACCCAATTCGTCTCAGTTAAACCCTCTCTCTCTCCCATTCTAACCAATAAATCTAACAATTCAAATTTCTCACCCGAAAAAGTCGGTGTATCTCTGATCCACAAGATATTTTTGAGAACGACCCGTTAAGAATTCCTTGAGTGCGTTCAGCTTAGCGGAACCTGTTTCTGTAAAACCGGGCATGTCTGTAAAACCCTGTTTGGTGTCGAAAGGAATACTCGCATTTGTGTCCTCGACGCATATGTAGTCACCAGGCTTCGTGAATGCATCGAAGTACTCTAACACCTTTACCATATTCACGTGTGCATCCTCCATTACGAACCACGGGTGAGGCAGATTCTGCAGTAAAAAGTCATTTACGGTCAAGACCAATCAAGTGATTTCTTAAAAACAAAAACAAAAAATCATATCGTGGACAAAAGTCCTTGGGACAGTCATGTAATTTAACGAATTGCCTGTGTTTTACTGCTGAAGTTTGGAAAAAGCGATGATTTCCTTTTAAAAACGCGTTACTGTTCCCCCTCCCCACCCAATACAATGTTGAAAATCAGAAGAAATTTCAGGTACTACTTTTCAACATTGTATGTGGGGTGGGGGCGAGGTCAGGCAGGTGAAGTTGTATTCGCGTCTGGCGTGTGCGCAAAAGCGCCAAAGGTGCAAATTTGTCCCAAGACTTTTGTCCATGACCGTAGATACGCAGAATCGATGCAGACGATCGAATTACGCGCTTCTGTTTTTGCGTCTAGTGTGTAGACAGGACCAAACTATCGCACGCTAGTAGTAAAACCCGTTACCCCAGAACGCAAGGTCAGAAGCGAGCTTGTCACGTCATAGTCCAGATGGAACTGCTGAAAAACAAAACCTCAGGGGCAAGTTAGCTGCTGAATACCGATGTCAAGCAATGCTTTAATGTCATTGTGCTTATTCTTGTTCAAAGGTAACTTATTCTGCCAATCTAGCGAATAGAATTCTTGAGAATATTATCGCATCAGTAGTGTCCATAGCTAGACTTCTCATGTTTTACTTCTTCGCGGACGTTTGTTTTTCTTCGACCCTGGTGTTGATAGTTTATTTTGCTGTCACCTCTTTCGGCGAAATTTCATGTTGGAGTTGTTTTCTTCTTTGACTAAGTGTTCTTGGCCGTGTGCTCCTGTTTCTCGATAACTACAATTCAATCCAATGTTTTTACTATTTGTGCTTTCTTGCTTTCTTCATTACGCCACGATTTCTTGCGTTGAGAAGATCGGGTGGGGACTCGGTTTGAAAAATGCCGTCCACCCTTCAGTGCTGTTTTTACCGTTGGGTCAAGGGGAAGAAATATTGCAATTCTTGGTTCATTTTATTCCAAAAGAGGATTAAAGGTGAACGAGAGTGACTCAGTTAAATCATTCGACACCAAATGAGTGACTCAGCTCTCTAATGACGTCCTTGTGTACATTTCAAGACGGATGAGCGTTGGACGAAAGCCATTAGTATGTTGGCCATCTCTGTCAATTCTGTGACAGGCCTTTCAGTCAGAGTTCCAACAGAGGCTGCCACGAGAGTCGAGATTAATTTCAACATTGAGGGGGAATAGAGGCTAATGTTTCAAATCAAAATTCTCGCACATTTGTTCTGATGTACTAAGAGGAGAAGAAGTTTAACATGACTATAAGGAATAAGGAGAGCGATACCAGAGGGAAGGTACGTCTACAGAGGTTGCCGAGGGGAAAGCCTTTAACTTTTTTCATTCCTATTTTGTTATTTGTTATTTGCATTATTAAAGATGGTTTCCAGATCTTTAATCACGAAGAGAAACTCTGCATCAATAGCAAATGACGCTTTTATAGTAGGTAACCAATCAGATTGCTGTAGTTTTTGAATGGACCTTGCAGAGAGCCGGACTTAACACACGTACCCAAAAAATTATGTACTTGAAAAAATGGGATTTTACCCAGGAATCGTCATGTAAAGGCTGCATTTGTGCACGGTGTTTTAGATGGACTTGCGTTTCTGCAATGAGAACAAGGTCTAACGAAATAGAATAGTAATAACAATAACAGTAACAATAACAATAACAATAACAGTAACAGTGACAATAATAATAACAATAATAACAATAATAATAATAATAATGATGATGATGATGATGATGATAATAATAATAAAGAAAATGACAGCCCAACATGAAAGATTAAGCTAAGTAGCACCATGGACTAAACCAGTTATGTTCCAGACATAAAAAGAAGCATATTAAACAATGGAATTGTTACACTCTTCGGCGAGCAAAGTCCTACAAGCACCATGGAGCAAGAGGTGGGAGGAAGCGGAGTTAACTTTGAGCAGGAAAAACTTTCAGAAAAATAATTCTCTCCTTCCTCATTCGGGGCTTTTTTCCACCCTATTTTCTTAATATTTATTCCAACCTTCGTTGCTTTCTGACTGTGATCCACTTGCAATCTGGTCCAGTCTCAGGCCCGTTCTAAACGCCGCTCCATTCATGCGCCGAACCTAACTGATGACTTAAGTACGGCAGAAGAGCGGCGTTTGAATCAGTTTGGTTCGGCAGGTTAGGTTTGGAGCGGAAAACAACATTAACTGTCGCACTTTGCGACGTTGGAGCGGCGGCTGATTCATGCGGTGCTCTCCTCGTCTGCCGAATCTAAGGCATAAATTACTGTAATTTATTTTTTCATATAACGGCACTCGTCACTGGCTCAAAATTCAGAGTGGCGTGACAAGTCATGCATGAAGCTCGAAGTCGTCGCTAAAACTAAAGGTAAAAAAACTCCGTGGCGTTTCGGAGCTCCCGTTATGTCTTCGATTTATGAGAATCGGGACTGTATAAGCGAGTTTCTTTGGCGAAAATTCATTTTTTGCTGTTTCTTCATGATAATAGCCGAGATTATAAGATTTCTCATTAACAGGTCGAATTTAGCGGGAAAGAACCTTTCTAGATTGTACAACCACTGAACCTTGCGATTGAATTTTCTTCCCTAAATATTGCTATAACAGCAAAATATTAGTCACAGCTTTTCGATTTGGACAGAGTTCTTGAATCCAGAGCACATATTTCTCACCGAAAATTGTTTACCATATTTCTCACCGAAAATTTTTCCGGGCTAAGAGATGCGCAGTGCAATACTGAGGAATCACCTTAATCGACTTTGGCTCGGTGCATGAGTGGAACGGCGTTTGAACCGGGCTTTAATCTTAGTTACTCTTGATCTTGCTCGGAGTTGTTCTGAACTACCCCAAGTTACTTTGGAACTTACAGGGAGTCACTCGGAGTTACTTTCGAGCTTGCTCCAAGTTATTCTGGGGCACTCTCGAACTTGTTCTGAATTTATCCGACATTTTCTGAGCTATCCCAGAGTCGCTCTCCACAACCTTTTGGGATTGACTGCCATAAATGACTATCAGTGAAAAAGATGAATAGGGCTCACTCAACGTACTTATTGTAACATCGAAGTGTTGTCATAGACTATTTTGTACGAAGCGTTAAACCTTGATATTAAGAGCAGCTTCGCCTAAATATCAACTAGACTTGGAAATAGCGAAAAAATCGAATTTCTTCAAACTCGCCCAGAATGAAGCCCTACGGGCACTAGTTACAAAAATATCGTTTTAAGTTCGATAAATCAAAAATTATTTTTTTCCGCAATTTTTTCGTTTCGATGCCCCAAATCGGCCAAAATCCATCGAAAATGAGCGGCATATTCAGAGGCTCGTAAACTCAAAAGTAAAAATCTTCATTACAAACTGATTGCACGTCGTATTTGTACTTCCTTTTTTGTCTATTTAGAGCTAAATAGATCGTGATTTGATTAGAACTTAAATATTTGACGAATTTTCTAAATTAACGACCCAAGACAGCTTTACAAGAGGTCTACATTTAGCCTATTTTCAAATGCTAAAAAGGCGTTCTGGTACACGGCTTTTCCCAAAACGACTAGTTTGGTGTGAAAGAGCATTCTTTCTTCTTCAAATTAGTGAAATAAAATTTTTGGGTAAATAAAATCGCGAGCGCTGAGATAGCGAACTAAATGCAGCACTTCTTCCTGAAAACGCGACCTTTGACCCGAGCGTAACGAAACCGATTACTGCAAGAAAACCCGGAAGAAAAGCAAACGCTTCGTTATTTTGAAACAATTTCTAGTGATATCTCTCCGAAACCATGATTGCAAGAAACTATTTCCAGATATGAAATCTTACAGGGTCAAAAAAGGAGCTAAAGGACGCATTTTGACGCAATAACTTTGTTTGCTGAGAATTGAAGTCAATGACCGTTAACGAATTCCAGTGAAATTTGCAAACTTGAAGTATGTTAGCCGATACTTACCTGAATATTTATATTAATAGAAGAGTCGTCTTCTTGGATTAACCTTCAAAAGAAGCAAGATCCAGATTTGAAAACCTCTAAAAGAAGAAATGTTTAATGTTCCGTGACCTGCCCGCTGCTAGAAATTAGCTTAAATTCCATGCGCATGCCGACCGCATGTTTGTCGTAAAACCAACTGAACTCCACTGACAGTTTCCATGGGCAATCCCAAAATAAACAATCCCCAAAAATGTAAAGTGAAATTGGCTGTCTTCATGAACAGTTAGAAGCTAGAGTCAAGTTCCATTACCTTTTAAAAGTGCTTGATTCTACTTTGTTCACTCAGTAGTTACTGTCACGTTCGAATACTGCGTAGTATCGGTCACGCCAAAACACTGCAGACCGTGCAGACTGAGTAAGTTTCCCATACAAAGTCTTGTACGCGTTTGTCTATTGAATCAAAAGTCAATTCTGCGCTTGTGCAGCCTGTGGATAAATGACAGACTTTCAGATATATTCAACACTATTTTGTAACTAGACCCAAAAAAGGAGTCACAATGAAAAGCCCAAACAAGTGTCTGCAGTAACACAGCGGTCAAACGTCTGCGCATGTGCGAGCAATGGAGCAACTAAAAGGTGGCCAAAATATTTTCATGACACTGTTCTTTTCATGGGTCATCGGTATCCTATAAATGACATTTTCCTCGTTATTTATATATTTGTTTATGTTTTAGCCGGTACAACGAGAGCTAACAGAAGTGACTTGAGAGTTAAAAATTGTTCTACCTTCTGCTTGTTGCAGGTCTTTCTTTTCCGTGGTATGTATTTTCCGTGCTCCTTGAATTTTTTGTCCGCCTCGACTTTGCATTTAGTGCACCAGTTTTTTCCAGGTTTGTAGTTTAGAAAAGCTTTTCCCACCTGGTCAAAGATCAGGTACAGTCGGTTTGGGATCGGTATTTTGGCCAGTTATGCCCCCATGACGATGGACATGAACATCGTTTGCCGTTTCGATTCATCTCGTTCCTGTGCTTCAGACAAATCAAGGATCCGGATGGAATCCCTCAGTCCTTGCCAAAATTTTTCCAGCTCGTCTGAGCGAAGCCGAATCACTGCAATTGTCTTTTTCTTCTCCCATTTTTCCTTCTTTTACACATCGTTTGTCGTCCGTTTCCAGCGTCACGCATCGTGTGATTAATAAAAACAAATAAAGATATACTACGCCGTCGGCTCGTAGCATGACACGGGTTTTAAGACTTATAAACCTTTTTGGTAAAGCTCAAAACAAAATGGTAAATCAACAGAATACCGGTAACTTAATAAACTTTGTGTCTGAAAAGTCTTAAGTTTTCCTTTTACCTGCTTTCTTTTCCTTTTACAGATTTCTATGAACTTTTCAATTTTTTTTCGTAAATTTTGCGTGACACCGGTTGTTTCCCATGTTTTCCTTTAAATTTTTGCGCGGGAAATTGGCGCGCGGCTGCCAAAAAATGTACCAATTTGCGCATGCCCGACGTTTGAACGCGGTGTTGTCTGCAGTCTGCACGGTCTGCACTGTTTTGGCGTGACCGATTCGCGGCATTCGAACGTGAGAGTAGTGGACAAAGTCGACGCAAACAAATAAATTCAAGCACTTTTTAAAGGTAATGGAACTTGACTCTAGCTTCTAACTGTTCATGAAGACAGCCAATTTCACTTTACATTTTTGGAGATTGTTTATTTTGGGGTTGCCCATGGAAACTGTCAGTGGAGTTCAGTTGGTTTTACGACAAACATGCGGTCGGCATGTGCATGGAATTTAAGCTAATTTCTAGCAGCGGGCAGGTCACGGAACATTAAACATTTCTTCTTTTAGAGGTTTTCAAATCTGGATCTTGCTTCTTTTGAAGGTTAATCCAAGAAGACGACTCTTCTATTAATGTAAATATTCAGGTAAGTATCGGCTAACATACTTCAAGTTTGCAAATTTCACTGGAATTCGTTAACGGTCATTGACTTCAATTCTCAGCAAACAAAGTTATTGTGTCAAAATGCGCCCTTTAGTTCCTTTTTTGACCCTGTAAGATTTCATATCTGGAAATAGTTTCTTGCAATCATGGTTTCGGAGAGATATCACTAGAAATTGTTTCAAAATAACGAAGCGTTTGCTTTTCTTCCGGGTTTTCTTGCAGTAATCGGTTTCGTTACGCTCGGGTCAAAGGTCGCGTTTTCTGGAAGAAGTGCTGCATTTAGTTCGCTATCTCAGCGCTCGCGATTTTATTTACCCAAAAATTTTATTTCACTAATTTGAAGAAGAAAGAATGCTCTTTCACACCAAACTAGTCGTTTTGGGAAAAGCCGTGTACCAGAACGCCTTTTTAGCATTTGAAAATAGGCTAAATGTAGACCTCTTGTAAAGCTGTCTTGGGTCGTTAATTTAGAAAATTCGTCAAATATTTAAGTTCTAATCAAATCACGATCTATTTCGCTCTAAATAGACAAAAAAGGAAGTACAAATACGACGTGCAATCAGTTTGTAATGAAGATTTTTACTTTTGAGTTTACGAGCCTCTGAATATGCCGCTCATTTTCGATGGATTTTGGCCGATTTGGGGCATCGAAACGAAAAAATTGCGGAAAAAAATAATTTTTGATTTATCGAACTTAAAACGATATTTTTGTAACTAGTGCCCGTAGGGCTTCATTCTGGGCGAGTTTGAAGAAATTCGATTTTTTCGCTATTTCCAAGTCTAGTTGATATTTAGGCGAAGCTGCTCTTAAGCTTCACCTGCTTTCTATCTGTACGTTTTTGAACCTGATTGATGGTATGATAAAGATTTCATTAAACAGTTATTTATATCAGCTGTATTTTCATGTTTTACGCTCGCCAATTGGAACTGTTGTTCGTAATAAATGGAGTTGTTTTGAACGAGAGTAATCACAATAACATTAAAGTTATCTTTGACATCGACATTCAAACAGGCCAACTTGAATTTACACAAAAGGTCAATCAGCTAGTCCATCATGTTAAAGATACAAAATAAGGATTTGCTTTGAAGATACCCTAAACCTTGCGAATTTGTTTTTTCTGCTTGAGTTGAAAGGTGAATAAAACAATAAAATAACCATAGTTAGAAGAGTTCAAGTAGATATCAACTCAGCTGTTACTAATTTACCTTCAGAAAGTCTGCTGGAAAACATTTTTCTACTTGAAACAAGTCTCCCTCAATAAACTCCACATCCGGGGACTCTCGAGCCAAAGGGTCCAGCAAAGAAAGGTCGATGTCGATGGATATCACACGCGACTTGCACCCAAACATTTTTAACATGTCCGCTGTCCACAGAGCTGAGCCTCCCTTGTAGGCGCCAAACTCAATTACTGTTTGAGGTTTGACTTCCCATAGTAACTGCTGGTTTACTGTCAGAGATAAGGGATCTTTTACGATTGGCACGCCACGCCATAACGTCAGACATTTTCCTTAAGAAATAAATAATAAATGAAATTAATCAGGATCTGTGCTCTTTGCCTTCTTTCTCTGAAAAAAAAAGAAAGAAATTTCCATGTCGTTACATGCCACTACGGGAAAAGTCTAGTGGCCAACAACTGAAGACAAGACAGTCTATGGGATGATACTTGACATCGTAATATTTAGCTCTTATTAACCGAGCAGAAGGTCTGTATGGGAGAATCTTGACCGAGGTCGTGAGTACAGACCGAACGCAGTGAGGTCTGTACACACGACCGAGGTCAAGATTCTTCCATACAGACCGACTTAGCTCGGTTAATAAGATGTTTGTGGCAAAGAAGAAAACTTTAATCGTTTAATGTAACTGGTTTGTACTAGCTGACATTTTGCTTGGGAACGGCGTTGAGCTTAACTTAAACCGGCCGAAATTTGCTCGTCTTCTCTACCTTTTTTTTTTGTCATCAGGCTTTTTGACACTTCCATAAATGATTGAGAAGTAAATGAAAGAAAATGGTGAACATTTTTGTATTTTAGTTTGCTACTTTTTCAACGCAAAATGAAACCGGTCTAGATGTCGGTCTAGATGGGAAAATATAGACCGCGGTCTATATCGATTTCAGCCAATCAAATTCATGAATTCGGTAGTTCCCAGTCCTTGTGAGACAGCCATATAGTAATACTACATATAAGCTTTCAAACCTAGTTTTTGGGCTAATATTTGTTAAATTTTTGCGGGCAACTCTAAGCCCACAGGCTTTCGATATATAGGAACGGTCTACTTTCTATATGTTGTTTTCCTTAAATTCTCATGCAACAAATGAAGTACTGGCTCTGCTTGCTTCTGCTCAGTCGTTTAAGTTGAAGTTAACTATCACACATGTCTTACCATCCCATATGTTCTTAATAACGTCAACCGGTAGCACAGAGGTGTCTCGTCTTTCTTCCATTGGAACAAATCTGTTTTTGCCGCTCAGGGATAACTCCTTGTTAACTTGTTCTGCCGACGTGTCATCTTCAGTTTTGCGCTCCGCCATGTTCTGAAACGAATTTTTTAAAAGTGCAGCCTAAGGAACCGTTAACAAGTTCTGTTTTGTCACACAGATGAAATGGCCGATAAAATGTGAAACTTATGTTAAAAACGATGATGTTTCGACGTTAGAGTCATAATCAAGTTGTGTGATAATAGGTTTTTTGTCCTGGAAAAGTACTTCTGTAAAAACCTGGGGAAACTCTCTTGCTGCGGGGATCAGTACCGGAATCTGTTACAGGGAATTATCTTCAGAGACATCAACAGCACTCAGAACTTAGGTCCAACGAAATCGTTTTAATCCAAGAACACAACCAGAATGCAACCGGAACATAACCGGAATGCAACCAGAATGTAACCAAAGAATGTTTTATAAGGCACGACTATTTAAGCCGAAAACACAATTCTAAAGGACATGTTACGTAAAGCTATTAAAAGTCATAACTAAACATTATCTCCTACATTTCAGAAGGCTCGACTGGCTATAACGGAACTAATCTTTTACAACATTAATAACTTTCAAAACAATACAGGTAGATAACAGTTTAACAAAAGACTATTGCAGGTAGTAATTACAGTCCAACGCTTATTACAGTTATGATCGTACACAAAATAGCAGGTGTTTGTTACGGTTAATGAAATGGAACAGTTCTCTAACTTAGAAATGCAAAACGAACTAAAACAAATATATCTGTGTTGGTTTTCTATATTTTCTGATAGCGAAAGCGAATATGTAAAACACACTTAATTATCTAATTTTCTCTCCTCACAGTTGTCATAATCAAGTTGCAAGGAGCCTGAGTCAAGTTCGAATCAATTTTTTTCCTCTCACTTTTCCTTTTTTATGATATCGTTTGACCATAATTGGAATTGCAAAAAAAAAATGTTTAATAGTTAGATTTGCCTTGAAACAGTTTTCCACATGCAGGCGCGATTACTCGTGAAAGTGTGGGAGAACTCGAAAAAGCTGTGAAAACACTCGCCCACGGCTAGTGTTCCTACAGCATTTCTCGTTCTCCCAAACTTCCACTCGTGTTTCCATTTAACAATTAGGTTATGGGCACGAGATTTCTGTGAGCTACATTTTGATTGATTAGTTCAGTTGCGACGGATAGCTCAGTCTTTATCCGGACGAAATTTTATTGTTTGGAATCGGTGGAAAAGTACTCTGAAGGCAAGATCCATAAGACCACTTAATTCATCAGGGGAAATACTCAAATTAGTTGCACGGAGTTTGTTTACGATAAACGACCACGCGAAACGACCACGCGACTGCAAATGCTAGCTTAGAATAATTTAAATATTCTATGAAACTTGAGAGTCTACAGAACCTGGCAGTGTCACGCAACGTATCAACAAATCGTGACCTCTTCACTAACGTGGACTTTGACACTATGCATATCTGACTGTAAAAACCTCGGTTGCTGCTGAAAAATGTTGATTTTAGCAATAGACAAAGGCTGAAAGTCAGCTGGTGAAATCATTTATTTAAGGTATATATATATGTTAAAGTGAGAACGTCGAACGCACTCTCATAATCTCTGATTACTACTAGTTCTAGTTTTAGACGCTCGCATTATTCACCAAAATTCCAGGTATTGCACCATCTCTTTAAGAGTGGTTAGCGATGACCTTATTCTTTTGAAAAGTTTTGACTGAGAAACTTATCTTTGAAAAAAGTATTATTACTTTACACAAAGTGCATTTGGTGCGGTGCTTCAGCATTCCCGCCTGTCACTGGAAATGTCACAAACATCTAAAAAGTCACAAATAGGAAAGCGGCGCAACTTCTCAACGTATAATTAGAGTCGAATTAAGCATTTGCATTATTATATCCTCAAGTAAACCAATCAAGTGTTAAAACGTTAAAACATTATTTAAAACAACATTTACTACATACCAGTGCAAAACGTAGTTGACAATGTTCTCGAGCTGTATGGTGGAACAAATGAACGGAAACGTAAAAATCAGGATGTAATCTTAGGGACCGTTCATTTTTTATGAGGGAGGGGGGGCTGGTGGGATTTGGGAAGCACCATTTAAAAATCGCATGACCCCCCCTCAGCTTACCAATTTTTTCACATGGCCCCCCCTTACAGCGGTCATTTTTTGGGATGACCCCCCCCCACAAAAAAAAATTGAACAAACAATATTTAGATTTCAACTTTTTTAATATTTCTCCATTATCCCCCTACTTCACGTTATTGTGCTCACTATGAAGACAATATTTACAATCCCTCTACTACAGAGAGCTGTTGTTTAAAAAACAAATCAAAAGAAAGATCGAGAAGTCAATTTCGGATCTCCTAGTTATGGCTTGCCCTGAGCGTGTGGCATTTGGCCTCTCATTGGCATCTCTCTCATCTGAATTGATGAATGCAAGAATGACATCACTTGAGTCATCTTCTCCCCCAGAGTCAATGGCATCACTGTCATACTCATCATTGTCAGTTTCATCCGTTTCACTGCTGTCAGCACTTGCCCTGTTGTCATTTTGTGTCAATGTCCTTGCATTTCTCAGTGTTGGTTGGCCAGCTCTGAGAGGACTCTTCTGCTGCAAGCATGAATGTCTTACAATTGCCTTTACTTTCTCACTCTTGCTGCTTTTCAAATGCTGCTTCAGCCCGTGGTGGTTCAAGTACTTGTTTAGTTCTGGAACACGTAGCTTTTTTAAGCTTGGTTAGATCTTCGAACACCTCAATCCAAGGATAATCCTCATATGATTTATCTTTTGCGTCCCTACTTAACTTTGCCTTTTCTTCTGCTCTCTTTGTCCTTTTAAATTCCAGCACTTCAAGATGCTGAAGATAATCCACCACAAACTTTGATTCGACAATAAACTTATCTGCAAATAGAGCAACGCTCTCTGGGTCAGATAAAACCAGCCTGCCACTTCCATGCTCTTTCTTCGCTTGGACCCTTGGCTGCCAGTCATCTGGATCACGCCCTTCTTTTGGGGTCTTCTGGTAGGAGAGGTAGTGGTATTCCGGTAGGCAGGAATGGTCAGGAACTGGTTTAGGGTATCTTTCTATGGGTGGTCCAGTCCATTCACAACATAAAGAACAAATTTCTCCTACCTTTTCTTGACAGGACAACTTTAGAAGCTCCCTGTAGTTCTCCCCCTCCTCATAGTGCTCATTCATAAACTTCTCAATCTTACGGAAGTAACAGTGGCCTGGAACAGAGTCTTTCCTTGCTCCTGCATTGTGATACTGAACCAAGTACGAAGTGTTGTGAAAAAACTGGAAATCTGTTGATGTGTTGTGTGAAACACATTCTTACATTTAATTTACAGATGTCTTTATTTGGAAGGTTTTTTCCTCTACTCTAGTGATAGGCATGTATAAATGTTGCCCTGTGCAGGTAAAACAGAAAGCTGTTGAAGTACAAGAAGATGAGCCGGTAAGTGTTAATTTCTTGTCAGTGTTCCTATTTTTATCTGGACATTAAAAACGCATGTATGCTTCACTTTTATAATGAGAAACTTCTGTATTTTCCTATTGTAAAGATAGCACCTAAAACTGTTTGAACATTTTAAAAATAGTATGTGTCTTTTAATATATCATTTGACTTAGGTCTACATTTCACTACACGAATACAACATTCAATGGTTACACGAACCATGATCATTCAATAATATCAGTTCAATATAATAAATAAAAAAATCGTCTTTCCTTTTCTGGTAGGTCACTAGTTCCTCCTCTGCTGATGATACAACCATACTTCAGGGTCTCCAGAAAACAAGCCTTGGCTATATTGTTAATCCAATCGGGAAAAGAGCGCATTACTACATGAGCATCATGAAAGAGGCTCATTCCAAAATGCGCAATAATGGCGAAAGCGACGAGTCGTTTAAGAAAAGGTTTACAGCTGAACGATCCAGGCAGTTTGACATCTTACAAGCAAAAGAAGCAATTTTTCTAGGTGCGGATGGCTGTTCAGAAAGGGCGAGTGAGTTTTCCATGCAAGGGTACCAGTTGAAGCCCAGTGATGGAAGAAAACTGAACTTCTCCATCAAAGAGCACAGAGCAATGGTGGAAAAGTTGAATGTCATATTGAAAGATGTAAAGGAACACGATTCCACACTCTTTCAGTCCAATGGAAGGGAATTATTTCACCAATGCTGCAAGAAGCAGAATCACCACCAACCTTGAGCAGGAAGTCAGAGATTATGTTTACACCTTCATGTACCCTGAAGAGCACACTCTGACGGAAAGCATTGCTGCTTCTTGTAGCATTGGTGAAAGAGACTCCCATAGCAGCACAAGCGGCGACGAAGAACTCGACGACAGCGAAGATGAAGATGAGTGCCAGTGAAAGTTGCATTCGAAAATAACAGTGTTAAATACTTCTTTTCAGTAGCTACAAATGCTTTTTGTCGCCAAACGTTTTTTTAAAGCAGAAGGAAAGTTTGTAATAAATTTGTATCCTGCCTTCTATGTTTATTCTGTAGCAATTTTTTGATATTCAAACATTATCCCATTTTAAAGTTATACTAAAATATTTCACGTGACCCCCCCTTTTCCCTTATTTTTTTGGGATGGCCCCCCCTCGAAAGCCATTTTTTTTCGCATGGCCCCCCCCCCCAAATCCCACCAGCCCCCCCTACCTTATAAAAAATGGACGGTCCCTTACGCAATAAAACAATAGTTACACCCAGTCGACTCCGCTGGATTTTCTATATATTGATTAAAAGTGTTAGATAGTGATATAAAGTTCGCATCGCCCCAGGGAATTAGCCATGATTGCCCAGAATTGAATCTATCGGAATGTGAATTCATGCAAAAAAACCTGTCAACTTTGATTTTGGCATCCGTCGAATAAAAGATGCCTGTAAGTATCATGATCAGGTAAATTTCCACTCTTGTAAGAATCAAATTTTTCTTTCATTACTTAATCGTTACATTGCAGACTTTGATCAATTCTTTCAGTTCTCATTTCTTATGTCTAAAAAGTGTGTTGGTTATATAAGGAGAGATTAGATGTGGATTACTCCTGGGACCTACGTAATCACATGTAAAAGTTAATAAACAGTGGAAATGGAAAACTGGATTACTGTGTGTTCGCATACCAAAGACTGCCCGAACGAAACCGAATTAACAGAAACGTGAGTTTATAATTGCATTTAAATTGGATAGATTCATGCTTCAGTTGATGGATAATCAGGTAAGCACTCGAAAAGGCATGATAATAAAATTAAGAGTTTGTTATTCTTGGTCAATTCACGAGCTAATGTAGTTACTTTTAGAAGAAAAAGCAGCCGAAAAGGCCGAATGCAAAACAAATCTTACACGCAAAAGGTAATCTATCAAAGGAAGAAGATTAAACAATATAGCTTTACTAACCAAGAGAGTAATATGACATGAAATAAAAAGATCCCCCTTACTTTTCTCACGTTCTTACGTTTGAGAAGATTCATTGAAAGAAACGACTAATAACTTCGCAGCCAGTGAAAACAGAATTATCGAAAACGCTTCTGAGTACAAAGTATGGTTCAGTGTACTTGATCATGATCGGATAAAAAGAACAAACTGTAGGACTTTGTAATGATCACTTGACAAGTTAGAGCTCTGAGAGTTGTAAATAGTTAAAGAGTAGTTGATTGCAATAAACGTCTTTGAAAAACATTTGTTCGCTCATTTTCTCGGTCTTGTCTACTTGCATAACTTTAGGCGTTAATGACCCCAGGGAGATTATTTTGCAATAACAAAGAAGCAATGGAAACTCCATTGTATTTGAACAAACAGAGTTGTTTTGTTCTGTCTAGTAAGTTAACAGACCAAATGGAAATCGATTTATTCGCAATCATAGATTTTTATAATGACTGAAGCGTATAAGGCGCAACCGAGATTCATATAGACTTTGGCCCAAGGCGCTAAAGCCAGATGTAATCATGTCCAAAGGAAATGTCTTTTCTGCTTAGCGTCTATTTAAAGTGAAAATACAAATTGACGGTCCAAACACGGAAAAGCAATTTCCATGTCGCCTATACATAATTAATATTTCCCAGGTCGGAAAATTAAGTACACGTAATAGAAATAAAGTATATTTTATTCTGTTACTAAATTACCTTGCTGAAATGTATTTCTTCCTATTCTATACTCAATAATGGGCCGAACTGGGCAGGGGTTCTTCAGAACGAAGGCGCCGGCTTTAACTTGGAAAGCTTGGTACTTGGTAGACCACATAATGCTTCTTTCAGCAAACCTATTTCACTTATAGGAGTGATCAGATTTCTAGCCAGTAAGCGGTAGCTGTTAAATCGTATTCGACGAGCAGAGACAGTGAGACCCATGTTAAGCTTACTAATACACTCCTAAAATTTCACCTCTTTATAATGGGAAAACCACATGACTTCCGCTACTAAAAATAAGTCTATTACATCATTCTACCTATTTTAAGATTATGACGTAACACCTCCAATGACACCCTACACCCCTCCATCCCGATGATGTCACTATTCTATAATTAGATTATGATATCATCATTTTGATGACGTCAACCTCTGGGGTATCGTGACGTCACTGTGTCCCAGTGTCCCTTTCGCAGAACTGTCTGTTGTATACTTCTGTCAAGAAACCGTAAATGTCCTTCGTTTAGTCTTCTCAGGAATTTAGTTATTCATTTGTATCAAACTTTTCCTCCAAAACTTTAATTGGGAAAACGAAAAAAACGTCGCCACCTCCTAGACGACCTCCAGCCACTGCGCACTAATGGCTGATAGTGTGCAATGGCTCAGCCAATCAGATTACATCATTTGCATTAGTATACTAGTAGAATTCTACTAAAACTCGACAGAAACACGGTACATGTTTTCTATTTCTTAAATATATTATTAGATGTTTTGGCGTGTATTATCGCCGTGTATTTTTACAAGTCGTGCCGAAAAATAGCAAAAATGCAAACAGCTGCTGCGGTGCTGTAGTCAAGAAATTTATCAGCGAAAGAGGGATAGTGTGACACTTAAATTTAGCGACACACATATATAAGGGGGTTTCTGTTACATTTTGTGAGAGCTTTAATTTTAAGAAAGAAGGAAACATTTTACGAAAAGTGTGCCACCCTGGGGCCCTATTTTCGTAAAATCAAAAGCTCTCACAAAATGTAGCAGAACCATCTCTTATATGTCTTTGGGTTTGGAATCTCGGCTCAGCGTGGATCACGGATATGCAAATTCGAGGTTGTTTAGCCGGGCTGTCATAAAAACGAGACACGCATGGCTGCGCGATGGGAATAGCTCGCGGGTAGGCCATTGTTCTTTCTTTGCGTGATCGAATATCGGTCGCAGAATTATTTTTCTATTGAAAAAATATTTTACCTCTTTATAAACAGCATAATGGCTGCTTGAAGATTCTCATCTGACGTGCTGGAATTGTTGTACGGATCAATTTCGCAAGAAGAAAATATAAGACAAAGGGACATGAGAGAGAGAGAGAGAGACATCGATTTTGAATTGCTTAGAAATAATTTTAGTGGAAAGCTTCGTGTGTGGAAAATGACTGTTCCAGAAGGCTATCCATGCAAAGCTGATCTTCTTAAATTTGCACAAAAAACAGAAACAAGATTTACTGATTTGGTTGAAAATGAAATTGCCAGATTGACGAGTGTTAAAACACAATTTGGGTTTCTTGTTAAGTTTTCAATCAATCAGAAACAATGAGACACAATACATGGAGCATTATTTCAAACAGAATGAGCCTGTCATTCGTAACAGAAACAATGAAGCAAAATGCAATGACAAGCGAATTCTTTAACCGCTTCATTGATCAAGAGAAAGGTGAAATAGAGGCATGGTCGCAAAGGGGTTCAGGCTGGGTTATTGAAGGGATTTTGGGTACATTTGTTCATGTTGCTCTATACGAACCATTTCGTGGAGGGAGCTTTTTTCCTCTCCCAAAAAAGTTGCAAAATAAGAAAGCAATCATTTACATCCAAAACAGAGACAACCAGTGTCTGCTCTCTTTCCAGCACCTAGAGGTAAAAACCCGTTAAGACCGGGGAGTTACCCCTCGGAAAACGGTCTTGATTCCAAAGGTATCGACTTCACAATACCGGTATCACAAATTGATAAACTCGAAAAACAAAACTCAAATCTTGCAATAAACGAGTTTGGCTGGGAAAATGACCATGTTATTGTTCACAGAATCAGTGGAAAAGACGGCGCTATTACACGAATAAACCTGATGCTAATACAGCAAGGTGAGAACAAGCACTACAGCTATGTAAAAAGGCTTACCGCTAGCTCTCTTGTATGATCACAACAGGCATAATGAGAGTACGCATTTCTGTGAACGTCGTTTGCATGCATGGATACGTACCAAGGAACGGATCTACTTGAAAGGCACAAACCTAAGTGCAAGGGTTGTTGGAAATACCAACAAGAGTAGAAATGCTAAAAGGGGGCGAGAACAAGGTGTCTTTCACAAACTACCATAAGCAGATGAAAGCGCCTTTCGTAATATATGCAGACTTCGAGTCTTTGTTAGGAAAGATCCACGGCTGCGATCTTCCAAAAACTCAAGGAAAACGTTTACCGTAAAAACAGAGATGCATGAGCCATGCGGGTTTGCTTAGACAATCGTAAGAAGCGATGGTGAAACGTATGGCCCCGTTAAATACAGAGGAGAAGACGTTGTTTTTGCGGTCGAAGCCGCAAAAGATCCTATTACGAGACAATCCAACTTTATTGGACCACAAAAAGAAAGAAAAGTAAGAGATCAAATAGACCAATGGATCGCAAACAACCAGGAAACGTGTTTGTTCTGCGCAGAGCCTTTGTCGTTGCGAAACCACGAAGACTCAGTGACTGGACCATTGTTACATTACAGGAAAAACTCCTTGCCCCAAAAAGAGGTTGGACTTTGCCTGGACAGGATTATACCGGTCCATACAATCCTCTTGAACAACAATTAAAATACAATCCAGAAACAGGGAGAAATTATTGAGATATATCAACAGCCTACCGACCCAACATCTATGCCTCACGACGTGGATTACGCTAGTTGCGCTTTTCGTAATCAAAAATATAGCGAGAACGAGAAAAAAAATGTAAAAACAACGCGGATGATTCAATTCCGTGGAGAAACAGACAGTGGGGGCATGCGCTCGCCCGTAATGCCATAAATTCAAAACAAAAACTTGGCCTGGGTTACATACAACAACAAAAAACTATTGCTTCGGTCAACCCTAACGCTTCCCCGCAACAGGATTTGCATGACTGCTCTACAGACACGTTTATAAATAGCATCACCCTCAGTGTCAGAGATGAAAGTGACTTTTTAATCAGCCAATCAAATTTGACGCATAAGGTCAACGCAAATGCATATTGTAAATGCAAGTTTGGTTTGCGTTTGAGTTAGAGTTTTGCGTACGTTGCCGGTTAATGTGAAGAGTTTGCGTCTTTTTTTTTACTCGTTTTAAAATGCCGACTTCAATGAATCAACTTACCCAATGGCTTATTTACTTAACGCATGGTTTCAGTTCATTGTTGCCTTCCACGTTATCGTTTTGTTAATTGATGAAATTTGCATACGTCCGTTGGAAAGAAAAGCTATATTCATCACTCGTAATGTCATCAAAGAATTGTTTTTGGAGGCGAAAAAATAAACGAAGCGATGGAAGAGGTCAGAAACAATAAAATAGACTCAAACTAACCCCTTATTCTCGTGAAATGCTGCCCATCGATCGATACACGGTTAATACAAATCGAGTTATTTTTTCGCTTTCTTCTGTCTTGATCACTTCAGCACTTCATGTGGCATCAAAAAAGGCTGCACCCTCAAAGCTCGCAAATTTTTGTAAAATTGAAGTCTCAGCGCTAACTAATAGCTACTTATCAGCGAAACTTGTTTCCAATGGGGCTATTGATATGCACAAACGCTACAACTGGTAACCAGATCGTAACCAAACAATGTCACGCGAGCGTACCTACTTGCCTCGAGCAGCTTCCGGCGCCTTCAAGTTATTTTTTGAGAGAAAATCAGCAAGTTGCTGGGGTTTCATCTGTTTCATCATGTTAACATGTTAACTCACGCCAGAGTGGCAAAAAACGTTAGAGAAATTGCACGCGAAATGATCGCGTGACATTGTGTGGGCGTCTTGGTACTGACTGTTTTATCAACTTTTTATCTCCTTTTTGCCTCTCTTCTGATACAGAAATGATACACTTTTTATTGGTTAAAACACAAAAGGCGACGTCATGATAATAATTTTTTGAGTTAAGAACTTACGGCTGGAGAGAGAAGGAGGGTTCCCTCCTTGACGTCACTGAAGTTACAGGTTAAATCTTAACTCTGTTGGTTGTCTCGGTTTAACGAGCAGCCATGGCGTATGACAGCTCGGCTAAACAGCCTAGAATTTGCATATCCACTCTCGTGCTGCGAATCGTGACTCTGAGCCGAGATTAACACTTACATAATGAGGGTTCGTTTTACCCAACAATAAGAGGCGAGATTCATTTAATCTCGCCTCTTATTGTTGGGTAATGGAACCCTTATTACCCATACGTGTGTGTTTGCTGCCAGTTCGGATTGGAAACATGCTACAGTATGTCATCCACGGCCAAACCTTCCAGGTAAGTCTTATTATGTTAGCTTTAAATTAAAGTGTCTATTGAAAAATAACTCGCATTAATATTTTATACATGTATGTATGTTTGGGAAAGCACGTAGCAATATTTCACGAACACCAAACCTGATTTAATTTAAGTCGAAGTATTGAATTTGTCCTCTCATTTTTCGTTCTTTTTAGCTCGGTGATGTTTTGGTCAAATGAACACGAAGTGTTTTTATGCCGAGAAGTGGTAAATTTAAACCCCTTTACTTCCAAGAAAGGATCCACTCAAAGAAGCGGGATGTGGGAGAAGATAGCTCAAATTTTGAATGAATATACCGCACTTACATTCAGCGTGGATAAGTGATCGGTTCGCGACCACGTTGGAATTCTCGTTAACAAGCATAAAAGGAAGGTCAGAGCGGAGGAAAAAGCATCCGGCATAGCGCTCGACGAGCCAAGGGCTTCACAAGCCAAAGTGCGAGTGGTTTGCTTTCAGGCTGCTTTCCAAAACTTAGTAATTGTTTGTATGAGTTTTATGACTGCTTCTCAATATGTACAACATGCCGAGACAGTGATTTCTTACTACACGAATACGTAATAGTCCTTGAACCGAAAGTTCAGGAGACTGCAGATGACCTCCTGAAAATGAGCGAACATATGTTAAATTTGGTCTGGCACATATTATGCTATTTCAGTGACTCGAGATCAGATGAGTTACACAGGCACACCCGAGTAGAATAAAATTGAAACTTACCGTTGGAATCTGACACTATGAGTTTGGGAACAGACTGTTAGCGTAATATTATATCTAAAGTACATGCATATCCACTAAAGCACTCTGTTGGTAAAAACGTGGTCTGCAACTATTGGTCGAAGGCGCATTTAATGTTATGATAACACTACTTATGCAAATTAAGGTATCATGGTAGGTGAATTTTTACGAAAATGCGAAAAATCTTTTTTTTTTTTTGCTGAGATAAATATTTTGCAGAAAGAATGGGAAATAAAGCTTTCTTACTTTTTAAGATAAAGAAAATAACTATTTTTGAATCTCATTAACCACTTACGGCGCGTTGACACCAAATTGATCGCCAGTTGTGACGTGTAAAGCGAATTGCGTGATATTTTGTTTGTGCACGCGAACTGTTCTCGATCATATCTGGTTCTTTCATCGCAAGCATCAGGACGACAACGCAAGAAAACGTCTTCCCATTTTCGTCTTCGAAGAAGCCGAAGAGGCGAAAATTTAGTGGAAACCACAGGTTCAGCGTCGAACAAGATCGTTGGCTCTGAGCGACCGTGGGTCGCACTGTAACCAAGAAGCATGGTTGAAGGAACTCGCCGACACTAGTCTCGCCAGTGAAGCTGAGGACAAACTGCAAGGACAAACTTGTCCCGCCAAGGACAAACTGCAACAAGTGCTAGTCGCGCGAAATTGCTGGAGAACGGACGCGATTCCGAAACGTCCACAACGAGAGAATCAAGCGCAGATGTAGATGTAGACGATGTAGACCCCGACATTTCCTCCTTTGGCTTCACGAGGCATGGTTTCAAATATGTCTGGAGAACGACGAAGCCTAAACTTGAGCAACATAATACCAATGCCGCCGACGAAATCTTCTAAGTAAAAGAAATTACGGTAGTTTAAATACATATATCTTATTAGATGTTTTGGTGTGTAGTATCGCTGTATATTTTTTTGAGTTGTGCTGTATTTTGACGAGCCCGAAGGGCGAGTCAAAATACAAACAACGAGTGAAATATAAAGCGATACTACACACCAAAACACCTAATAAGAGATTTATTATCCAACTGCTGTAGTCAATAAATTTATCAGTGAAAAGAGGTAGAGTGAGACAGTTGTGCGTGCGCGCGCCGACCTGTACAATAAACAGGTTTTCAACCGACTGTACAATATCGCTGTGTATTTGTACTGTTATTTGGACGGTATTCGCTGCAGTTGGATAGTAAAATCCGGGATTGAGTGAGTGAGTTTATAAAGCTCTTCGTAGTTTGTGGTAAACTGACCCATGCTGACATCTGTCAGTGCGGAGGGGATTTTTAGCACCTAATCATACCAATCTCATAAGAGGTTTTTCGTCTTTTTCTCGATAAAATAAAACTGCATAAAAGGATGAACATTTTTAGTTCGTTTACGCGCGTGTTCCGACGGAATTGGCTGAAAATCGGCAGGTGTGTTCCAGGATACCTCCTTCGAAGAAGTGTGTCGGGCTTTGTTTAATTTCGCTTCCGTTTTAAAGTTATGACCTCTTTAGTAGCAGCAAACGTCCGCTTTGAAATTATCAAACTTTAGGGGGGTGTAGAAAAAAAAAGACAAAAAAACAAAAAAAACAAAAAAAAAAAACACATCTGGAAAATCGCCGACATCCTTTTTGAGGGCGATGTGTGAGAAAACATTTCCGATGTTAATCGCGCCGCTCTGATAATTCACTCGCAGAGGCGAACCAGTCTAAGCGAAGCAGTGTTTCGGCCGTCGACAAAACCAGGAACATGGATCATTCCGGAACATCCTGGAACATCGAATAATTATCATAATTATGCGAAAAATATGTAAAATTAAATTTTTAAAACTAAAATAAACAAAACTAAACTGGTATCAGCTTGAAATATAAAAACGTATTATTGGGGATAGGGGAGTCGGTAGCAGAGGGGTAGGGAGCGTTGGGTATTCATTCAACTGACCACATTGAGTGCAGGCTCCTCTTCTTTCCCGCTGTCACAGTGATATGTGTATCCCCGCACACATATCACTAGTGATATGTGTATCCCCTCCAAAATGGCGACCAGTGATATGTGTATCCCCCACCCCCCTCCCCTCTACTTTAAAAAGCAATGTCCTCCTTGAAAGCGCTCTCGTCGTCCGGTCGCTTACTGGACGAACGACTAACCCAAACAGGCTTCAGTAAAACACAAATCTCAATTTTTGTAGTTGAAAAAGTTTACGTATCTGCTGCTGGAATTGTGTTCTTGATCCTAACTGGTTTTCTGCGAGCAGGATATAATGAATTTAAAGTTGAACACCAAATGGATCTAGATATATTTCAATTTGAGTTTCACGGCACCGGATTTCTAGGACGATATTAATTGCGCGGTGCATTCTCACCCCTCGAGTAACGCATATTCTCCACTGTTCATCGCCTTGTTTGCATCTGAATTATTCGTGGAGTGAAACACATATCACGGCTTCGACCCGATCGCCATAAAATGATTAGTGGCACTCGTGTATCCCCTGCACCCGCTTTTCAGTTCGACTTTTTGTAAGATATGTTAAGTCTCAAGCTGTATACTATACTGCGAATATTGCTAGCACGTTTCACAATATTCGACGTTTATTCTTCGGCAGTTAGCCTAGATTACGGCTGTCTTCAGGGGATACACATATCACTGCGCCATGTAATAATTAGTGATATGTGTATCCCCTGCATGCGGTCGGCGACGGTGTACAACCGAGGTCAGTGAAACTCCAGAAATCCCAAGCTATGAATAAATGCCTGGTATGAATATTTCTAGCAAGCCAGTTTTGACAATGCAAATGTTATGGG
The DNA here is from genome assembly GCF_964199315.1 of Orbicella franksi. Classification (NCBI taxonomy): domain Eukaryota; kingdom Metazoa; phylum Cnidaria; class Anthozoa; order Scleractinia; family Merulinidae; genus Orbicella; species Orbicella franksi. The sequence continues at coordinate 25,465,809 of NC_138153.1, forward strand.
CATTTTTCTTCTTGGGTAGAAAGCCAATATAACGGCTGTGTCCATGGGGATACACATATCACTAGTTCATGAAATAATCAGTGATATGTGTATCCCTTATTATCCCGTGCACGCGTGCACGCGTTTTTAGTGGAATTATCGAGTTTCAAACTTCAGTGAACCCAAGCCGTGTAAAAACGTCGGGTGCTAATATTGCCTGCAGTTTTGACAAGGTTGATGCGCTATATTATAACAGTTGTGTTTCTGGGGATACACATATCACTGCGCCATGAAATAATTAGTGATATGTGTATCCCCTGCACGCGATTTCAGTTTAAATATTTAAACATTCGAGTTGCAAACTCCGCAAACCTCAACCTGGGTATAAACGTCGTAGCGAGTAAGCAGCCAGCACGTTTCGGCAATAATTGGCCATTTTCTTCGATCAGGTAGATAGCCAATCTAACGGCTGTGTTTAGGGGATACACACTGAGATCACTGCGCCATGAAATAATTAGTGATATGCGTATCCGCTGTTCGAAGTTTTAGTCAGATATACAATCGAGTCGGTTGGAACTCAACCAAACTCAAGAAATCCTAATCTGCTCCGTTGGGCGCGAATTCATTTCTGGTTTCTTCTACTCTTTACAGCGCTCGTCGGAACCTCGCAACCGAGTCGCCATTTTGTTCGTTGAATGTCCAGGCGCGTATCAGTGTTTTGTGTATCCCCACGGGGGATACACATATCACTAGTGATATGTGTGCGGGGATACACATATCACGGGGATACACATATCACTGTGACACCGCCAATTGCGTCACGTCGCTTTTCAGCACTCTGTTTTTCAACACAGACATGGACGATTCTGACGATGAATGCCAGGTAATTCATTGCGTCTCCTTTTTTGATCCCTGATTTCTTCAACATCTGAGGTGTTTGTCTGAGCATTATACAGTTGCTTGTTAAGTCAGTATTCATAGTTTTGTCCCTATTCCATCTCCATGATGATATTTATCATCCCCAGTTTTCGCGCCGCTACGCTAGGAACGCCTGGCACTATGACCCACTAAGTGCAGACTCGGCCTTTCCGGAAACCTGAGTAGCAAGCAAGTTATTATTAATAAACTAGTGGTAATCGAAGATTTATAGAGCAGCGCGTTCGCGCGCGGTTTTCGCATGTCTGGTTTACTTTAGTGGTGTTCGAATGGCTCGATAGAAAACTAAGTTTGATCGAATCTTAGATAACGATCTGCACGTGAAGTTGAACTAGCGATGAATAGCTGGTTTTCACATGACGTCACTAAATTTCGAACTACAAAGTTATTGATCTTCCTGAGATTTTACTTTAATGATGTATAAGAGCAGCTGAAAACTAATTGCTGGTTTTCAGTGTCACGCAATTCAAAATAGATCAAAATAAAAATCAAAACCGGTCAATAGATAAAGTCCAGAATCTGGAAAACGAAAGAACGTAAATATGCAAAGACTCTCGCCAAAATTCTGGTCACAGCAATTTTTCTCATGCGAGATATGCGGAGAAATTTTTTACCCAAATTTATAGAGATTTGTATGGAGACGCCATGTTGGTGCCCATCCATATGGGCACCAGCATGGCGTCTCCATACAAATCTCTATAAATTTGGGTAAAAAAATTCTCCGCATATCTCGCATAAGAAAAATTGCTGTGACCAGAATTTCGGCGAGAGTCTTTGCGTATTTACCTTCTTTCATTTCCCAGATTCTGGACTTAATCTATTGACTGGTTTTGATTTTGATTTTGATCTGTTTTGAATTGCGTGACACTGAAAACCAGCAATAGATTATAGCCTGCGGTAAAAGTATTTTTAATTAATTAAGTATTAACTTGTACTGGACAATCATTTTCCAGGAGATGCATTTGAACTGTTGGCAACACTTAGAATTCAATTTCAGATCGCCAACACTTGTAACAAATATTTCTAGAGACAATAAAGTTTTGACCAGCGACCCCGCAAGACAGCGCGCGCGTCGCTAAATGTTTTTAAATTTTGTGTTTTATTTGTTTACACTGTCATCAGAGGTCGAGCAGTCCGAACTAGTTTAGACAAGAAACTCGATGCCGAAGAGTTTCTATTTCTATCTCATGGAGAAACTATTTCTTCATGAGAAATCGTGTATACGCATATCTTTCTATTGACGTAATGAATTAAATAAAGAAATCACACTCGTGTACCCATACTTTTTGGTCTGATTAAGGAGTTCGCACACCACCACCTTAGTTTTTTGTGAAGAGCGAAATCTGGGGATAAAGGACAGTCACGTGATTTAACTGACGGTGAAGGACTGAAAGGAATGGATTACTCTTCTTAGTTGCTTGCCTTCACTCATTGCAGTCACTTTCATTTTCCTTTCTTTTCCCCTTTTTTTATGTTTTTGTTTTGTTTCTATTTTCCGAGCTGATACCAGTTTATTTTTGTTTGATTTAATTTTTTAAAATTTTATTTTACATATGTTTCGCGTAATTATGATAATTATTCGATGTTCCGGGATGTTCCGGAATGTTCCGGAATGTTCCGGGATGCTCCGGGATGTTCCGGAATGTTCCATGTTCCTGGTTTTATATATTGACGGCCGCAGTGTTTGTGGGTTTTTCTTTTAATATCACTGCGACAATAACTTTTCTGAAAATTTCAAAGATATGATTGTATTCTATGACTATTAAGATTTCAGAAAATGTATAGGTTGATGTGGGTTTTCTTTCAAAGCACTAGCGTAAGAGCGCGATTTCCAAACACTGTCAATCCACCTACCATGATACCTTAAGTGAATATATGAAAGATGATATAATTGAACTGCGAAGAAATATAGAAATAAATGAAGACATAAATGATCATCGCAGTTGAATACACAACTTAAAATTAAGCAGCTGTGAAATTAAAGCCGGAACGGGATTCGATTCCATGACCTCTGCGATACCGGTGGCGTGCTCTACCAGCTGAGCTATCAAGCCAACTAGGAGCTGGTCACGCTATGAGTTCGTAAGATATCAGAGAGTTCAGAGATATAAGAGCTCAGTCACGGTTTGCGCATAATGAAAAGTTTAGCCTCAATTTTTCAAATTCTTCGTTTGTAATCCGTGTCAATCTTCTCCATCCTTGTTCCTTTATGGTTTATTATTATCTCTTTGGTGTTTTTCTATCTTATTAAACTGTTATTTTCAGGTTTCCTACCATTTAAAGGTAATTTTTTATGTGGCCAAAATAACTCAAAATACCGTGACTGAGCTCCTTTAAGTGTTTAAAGCGAAAGAAAATATCAAACGGGAGAGCATTTCAACACTTCGGTCACAGTTTCTCACTGATACGGACCCCGCTGCCGAGAAATAACATATATATACACCTCGTTCTTTAAGCGTGATTAGCCTCCGCAGCATAGGGAAGGGGTACGGAAGGAGCTTTTTTTGCCTCTCGCTGCCCCTTGCCCGTTTACCCGTGCAACGCAGGCTCAGCGTGAGCGGAAAAATGACGCTTTTATAGCGAAAGAAAATACTGAACGCAAGTATACATGTATAAATCGTTCTTTAAAAACGTGAGCCGCACGGGTTTTATTGCTAAAGCTCGTTCTTCAGACGATGCGGAAAAGCAAAAGAAAGTATCAACTGGGGGCTACGAATTGCTGTCTTTGAATTTTGCCAGAAGTGCATTTCGCCCGAAAAAAAAGTCGATTCGTCCGGGCCAAAAGTCAGTTCGCCCGCCCGAAGTTTTTTCAATATGATTTAGAAAGCAATAAATGGTTAACTTGAACAAACCAAACACTGTTATGATCCTTTCTCGTCTTACTGGCGAGATAATCATTGGCAAATGTTTGATAAAAAGGTTTTACAGGGTAAAAATAACGATCGGCCATCGATCAACGGGAGCATCATCAACATGGCGCAGGGGATAGGGTCTAAAAGTACTTACGAGTGACCACGAGTGACCACGAATGACCACGAATGACCACGAATGACCACGAATGACCACGAATGACCACGAATGACCACGAATGACCACGAGTGACCACGGGTGACCACGAGTGACCACGAGTGACCACGGGTGAACATGAGTGACCACGAGTGACCACGAGTGACCACGAGTGACCACGGGTGACCACGAGTGACCACGAGTGACCACGAGTGACCACGAGTGACCACGGGTGACCACGAGTGACCACGAGTGACCACGGGTGACCACGAGTGACCACGAGTAACCATGAGTGACCACAAGTCACCATGAGTGACCACGAACGACCACGAGTGACCACGGCTGAGATTATGTCAAAAAATGTCAGTGATGTTATCATGGCGTCATTAAGAAGTCATTGTGAGGTCATTGCAACAAATAATGACCTGACCAGTGACCTAACTTAGGCTATTTACTAGTGTGGTGATCAAAGTTGAGAGCACTGCCTGTTCGTTCACAATTCGATTTTTTTCCTTTGCAATATTGGCTCTTGAGGGCTGACGTTCTCTTCTTTCATGCGTCATGTGTGATCTTTTTTCAATTGTGAAAGTAAGAAAATCCGAGCGATTTTATTAAACAACTTCACTCGCAGACTGCCTGTTTTGTTTGATCGAATAGCAGATAACGATCTGCACGTGAGGTTGGATTAAACTTGTCAAACTACAAACTTTGTGAGGAACTATGAACTTCCAGGAGAAGCATTTCTTTAAGATTTGTTTCCGAAACTGAACGTTCAATTTCAGAACGCAAGGACTTATGATAAATATTTCTTGAGAAAATAAAGTTTCGGCCAGCCGACCTGCCAGACAGCGCATCGCCAAAAAATTTTACCTTGCGATTGTATTTGTTTAAATTGCGCGAATTTACGTCTTGTTTTCACAATTGAAGAATGTTGACCGTGGAACGAATAAACCATTTTGACCACAAACCAAGGCCTTTTGGTAAGCTACACAATTCGGGGGTAAGTTAGTTTTCTGACAACAAATCATGGCCATTTACCTAGCTACAACTCGCAAAATGTATTTTTTCAACTTATTTTCAATTTATATTGATATTTTGGGTTTCCCTTTCATTCCAGATGACATGCAATCTAACATCTATGGTCCACATACCACGATTTTAAACATCTGCGGGGGCAAGGAAATAGAGGAGGACATAAAGGAGACATGGGGCAGACATAGAGGAGACACACCTCCTTTATATTGAGTCGTTGCTAAAAATTAAGAAGTATGACGTGTTCTAGTTACACTAGTTGCGTTCAACGTGGTGTAACGCAATCCTAGTCCAGTCTGTACGAGATTTTCCACCTGGTTTTGTTGGTTACCAAAAGGCCGTATTTTCTGGCTAGTCGATAAAAGTGCCGTTTTTTGGTTTATCTGTTATTCGATCAAATAAAGCATGCAAACTGTCCGCGCGCAGTTTTGAGCGTCTCTTGGTTTAGTAAAATCGCGCGAATTTTTCTTCACTTTCACAAATAAAAAAGCAGCCAATATATTTGAAAACGAAAAAAAAAAACAAATTGTGAAGCACGGCCACTACTCTAATCTTTGACTACTACACCGGTAAATAGCCTCAGTGTGGTGGTGATATTCTTGATAAGCAGATAGTAGTACTAGGCTAGGCCTTTCCGCACAATGGTCAGGTTTAGATATCGACGACATTCCGACTTCGCAAATCTAAAAACAACGTTATCAGTTTGGTGCAAAAACGGTGGTAAAATGGTCCACTACGCCTATGACTGATCAAGGTCCATTTCTAGGCTTCGCCCGTAATTAACATCCAACTTTTCACGGCAGCCAGAAAGAACATACAACGCAAAAGGTAGCCAGTGTAAAAGGGCCGAGAAAAACAGAAAGGAAAGGGGCAACAAACAAAATTGAGAACGGTCAATGGCAAAAAAAGTCCAGATTTTGGCTTATGCGCATGCCCGGAATTGAAATTTTGCTCAATTTTGTGCCTAATCCTCGAAAAATCTCTCCTTTTAGCAAAAAAAAAAAGTTTCTTAGCAGAACTTAGGCTTATTTAGCGTCATGGCAGCTAGAAAACCTGACTAAACGGTTAAAAACGGTATTTTTGGCGAAAGTTTGGTATTCAAAGGGTTAATGATATGACCTTACAATGACTTCTTGATGACGTCATAATAACATCACTGACATTTTTTGATGTAATCTCACTCGTGGTCGTTCGTGGTTACTCGTGGTCACTCGTGGTCACCCGTGGTCACTCGTGGTCACTCGTAAGTACTTTTAGACCCTATCGGCGCGGGGAGCTCGAGAGAGAGATTGGGGAGATTGAAACGAACAATTTCAAACGACTCATCTTACATCAATGGGATATTTTACTCCTCTGGTAATTTGTAAACTCATTTCAGACCTTTTTCAAAGAGTATTGTGGACGTTGGTGAACTGACATAAGCGTTGGCGAACTGATCCAGGACATTGGCGAATTGACTTCGAACGTTACTATGCTCCACAAAAATGCTAAAATTATAATATTTTGAAGAAAAGTAAACTTGACAGTTGGTGAATGAAATTTTCACTTATTTGAAAGACGTCACTTCAAGTCCAGGCTATTTGATAGTATGGCGTATTTCAAAATGGCTACTGTCGTCCTGGAACCAAAAATGTTTTGAAGAATTCGTGTTCAAGGAATTTCAGAATTAAATCCCAAACGCAGTGGTTTCGTTGATGGCAAGCATGGCAGATCGAGTGACCGAAATTAATTTTTCTACAATCTTGAACTTCTCATTTTTAGACGATGAAATGCAACGGTGAATGAAGTCAACAACGATATAACAAAGGTCCTGGATTAATATATTTTTCGCAGAGTTTCGATTGTTTAAATTTGTTATACTCCGATCCGTAACTCGACGTGTAAATTGATTCACAATCGACGTACAGGCTTGCATGCATTAAAACTACGACTGCATACGCGTATACAAACGTACAACTTCGAAATTGTACACACTCTTTGCCTTTTAGAAGAATATTGTTTTTCCGGCCGAGACTGAATATTTTTATTTTTCTGCCGAGTTTAGGCTGAAAATATTCTTTTGAATATTCTTGAATTATGGCGTATGACATTTCTGTTTTCGAATGTATTTGGCGTCTGCCAGCCTCCAGGAATTAAAGACTGACGGGCAATGCACATACCTTCTTGCAGAAATGTGATTAGCATCGAAAACACGACTAGTCCTGTTTTTGTTGCTTCTTGGCCAGTTTTACCGTTTACAGAGAAAAGAAGAATTTATACGGTTTCGTTAACATATAACACATAATTGTTTGTATACACAAATTTTTAACATACAAAATTATCTTCTTTTCAAAACTCCGCCTTGGGTTTATTCTTAATACATTCTTAAAATTTTGCAAATTTCAGCCTCAATCAATCAATCAATCAATCAATCACTCACTCACTCACTCACTCACTCACTCGCTCGCTCGCTCGCGCACGCACGCACGCACGCACGCATGCACTCACTCACTCACTCACTCACTCACTCACTCACTCACTCACTCGCTCGCTCGCTCGCTCGATCAATCAATCAATCAACTTTATTTAGAGAGGGTATATCACTATACGGAACCCCTAGTCGGCAAATAACATATATTTATTACAAACAAGTTGAGAAACGTGGGGCGACCCTCTCCATAATAAGGTTCGTCGTGTTGCATGCCCGAACGTTAGCAAAGCAAACTGTATAGCATGTCGAGAGAGTGATTTTCTCAGGGGGGGCTGGCAGCTACCTTCGATCTCGCCGCTTTTCTGGTTTCTATGATCGCCCCAGTAAAGAAATCTGTCAATCATTTGAGAACGGTAACGAGCATGCGCTTCACGCTAAAATAACGCGAGGAAACCCAAACTTGTTTCGCCCCCATTTTTGATCAGGATTTGGCTTCGATTCGATCACTTTTTATTCGCTGTTAGCAATTTTTAACGACAGCTCTGAGACATTCAGGACTAAGGGAATGAGGGACCAGCTTTGTGCTATTTTCCTGGCGAGCGTGGTTGCATTCTTGGTTGCCTGGAGAGGTTTCCCCGTCTCAGGGGGAAAACGGAGCTGAAGTTTTTATTTTGCTGTGGGAATTTCAAGGTTCATTACCTTCCATCTTCGCACGGACCAATTATTCTTCTCTAATTTCTATGGAAAAAAGCGATGTCGAACTGTTTCATGTCTGCCATTGTATATCGCGAAGCCTCCGAACGTATATAAGTCTTTAAAATATTTCTCAACTGTTCAGAGTTGTACATTTAAACTTGAGCTAACTTTAAACAAGCTTTTCTGTCTAAAGGTTTTTCTGTCTTAACTTACTGTCTTATGAAAGGCTGCATTTACTTTATGATTTTCCTGTAATACGTTGAGTCTGAAGACTTTCTTTCGAGTAATGAAACTTGAAGGCAGTTGCAGATCAGTCAACAACATGGAGAATAGCTAACAGTTTGCATGTCTCGATACTAGTAATACTATTAATACAATGATAAATTATAGAGGTTTTCAAACCTCCATCCCTTATAGTTCAGTACCAATGTGAAATCGCAAATTTGAAAACATATTTCTGCTTCTGCATATGGGAATGTCCAAAATGGACTATTTGCTAGAAGCGGCTCGTGCAATTTCAGCTTTTTGACAAACTCATTCTGCAAATTAATTTCAAATTGAACTCGAAACCGTATGATTATCTATACTAATACATCACTGATTATCAGTGGGTTGTTCCTGTAATGAAAGGATGGCTAAGTAAGACAATAAGGAAGACTAATATAAAGTCAGATGAATGAAGTCTTTAATAGTATCTGTCTCAAATGACAAGTCTTAGTGCAAGAGAGGAGCATGAACCTTTTGAAAACTGATTGAGAGGTGGCATAAAAAATTAGTGACAGGGAAAGGGCTACAGAAAGAGCAAAAAAAAATGAGGTGGTAAAGTCAAATTTCCTGCACACTCTCCATCTCAACGACTTGATTGGACCCATTATTTAAGCCGTTAAGGTTACAGTATACCTTCAGGGGTGTCTCGCGTGCGAGCGATGTAGTGCGTGCAGTTTAAGCTTTAGATACCTAAACCCCTATATCAAATTAAAGCTTATAGAGCTGGCTATCAAACTATAACAAGAATTGTGAAATAAAATGAATTATCGAATTTTTCACGACCACTAAATGAGAGCGACCGAATCACCTTTCGAAAGCTACAAGTCAAAGCGAATTTCGTTTTTCGCCAATGTAATTTTTTCCTCGGCTTCAGGGCCCAAAACGCTTAAAAAACGTGTCTGCGTTTTGGCATATTCAATTGCAGTAAAAAGTTACAGAACATTTTCGAAATAGGATTAAAAAAATGTGGAGTAATCGTACAAAAATCGCTCTCGAAGAAAAGGTATTTCGAAATTAACAATTCCCAGACACGCTTTTTTAGTTTATATGTTAAGCTAGCTACTGTTCAAATTTGAGGGCAATTGAACAAATTCCCTTTGAGTTAGAACTCTTTAAAGTGTCTGCTTCAAGTGAAAAAATTTATTCGAGAAAACAGCGCTAAGAAAAATTTTCTGCTTCGCAAACAAACTCCGCCCACAAACGCCTTCAACTGGGTTCTCAGATAACTGAGCCAATCAGTGCAGGGAAACTTTACTACCGTTAACCTCCTGGTGAAATTTACGCGCAAATCTCTAAAAAACTCTTGTGTTTCGCAATGCGCTTAAGGAACCGAAGGCGGAGAGGTAATTTTTCTGTAGCTCGGTTTTTCTTGAAGCTCAGTGGTCTGGCAAAATGGGGAAGACTAAAAAGGATACGAACGCTAGAGTGGCTGAGCGAGGAAAACAAACAAAAGAAAGCGCGGGGAGCAACTGTGTGTGGTCAACTGTGCATGGATAATATTTCAAATGGTCTCAATGAGTCCGGCGATTCGTCAATATCGTACTCATCAGAAGAGTCTCTGTCAACATCCCTGTTATTGCTGTCAAGTTCCGAAATTTTTACAGAACCTTTCTTTTCTCTTTCCATGAATATTTTGCCCGCCTTATACGATAGCTATAGCTTCATCCTCGAGGCGAACTTTCGCTTCTTCACTCCTTGATGTATTTTCATTCGTTCTTCGCTGTTTTCGCTTTTTCGAACTGGTCCATGGCTTCAACGTGGTCTATGTCTACTTATGACTTAATAGAGTTACACCTAATACCAAAAATGCTGGGTAGTCAGAACAACAATGCTGATCAACTGAGTAGTCAATTCGTGACATCCATACAGGCAATTCCCGCGAATACGTCTCGGTTGATTGCATACGCACCATAGAGCTGTCAATCAAGAGGTACACTTTTACTTCCGGTGAAAACGTAAAACGGTCATTTCTCCGCTTATATTTAGCCTTTTTCAATTTTTTTTTTCAGAAATTAGAGATTATTCTTCGACCACTACTTTGAGCCAAAAATCCAAATTTGAAGAAAATTGCCGACCCGAAGGTATACTGTAACCTTAAGTCAGGAATATCAAAACAAAAGTCTAAGGATGATTGTGAAGAAACAAAAACAATCAACGACACTCTGACAACTATTGTGTTGTAAGCAAAGAGATGGTGATGCATTCTCAACTCTGCCGAGGGACCTGTCCAATATTCACTTTCATAAATAATGCCAGATGCTTTGCCTGAAACTGAAACAGACCTCTTGTAGTAACGTAACAGAAAAGCGCCGTACCCACTGCACTCATTATGAAACCTGCTTTAACCCTGTCAGTTAAGTGCAAACAAACAGGGTCAGGAAGCTGTTAAGCTGTTCAAAAAAGCAACCCTTACCATCAGGGAGTCCGGAAATATAGAAGTACTTCAGTTTATCCCGTTGATAGTACACCGCTACAAAAAATGCTCGAATGAAATATTCATGCCTGCAATCTGGCTCACACTGTGGAGTTCCCGCTCGCAGGTTTACGTTGGAATATTTATCCCCGATGCCTCGACCAAAATGTCCAAGATTTAGATGTAGGGCAACTGGAACTTTTTCTTAGATGTTTGAACGTGAAATATGCGCGACGTTTACAAAACTTTGCAAACACATCCCGCTCACGGAATTAAGTCCACCATGTTTGTTTTCCACAAACCAGTACTTAGTCTCGCACGGCCAAATTTCTTAACTGGGGCGATCATGGAAACTTCGTTCCAGGTCTCGCTGCTTGGCCCCCCTGGATTTCCTACACCCAAAGCTCCGTAGACCACAGATGATCTCCTGGACTGAATGAGCGTATTCAAAACAACGCAGAATACGGATATCATGTGCTTTTCTTTGCATCGCACATATCGGCTCTTTCAGTGAAAAGACCAGAGCTACAGAAATACATCCGAGCAAATAAAATGGAAAAAAAAAAAAAAATGAAACTTGTGTTACGTAGCGGGCACTTAGATAACCTCTTGGAAATGAGCGTATTCCAGAAGGCACAAAATACGAATAGTACGAAACTTGGTCTGGCGCAAATTATGCTGTTTCTGTGAGAAGACGAGATGAGCTACACAAGCACAGCCGAGTAGAATCAAAAAAGAAACTTACCTATGGTATCGGAGTCTCCGAGTTTGGGAGCAGACTGTTTGCATGCTAATATATGCTAAAGTATGCATTTTCACTAAAGCAATCTGTCGATAGTAACGTGGTTTACAACTATTAATTGGTCGAAGATTTAGTGTTTATAGTAACAATAGACCTTTCACGCAATATCAATAATATTTCGTACTTTTTATACAAACAAAAAAACACCTCCATAGATACCGTAGGGCGAGGGCAATTCATTAGTCTTTGAAAAATGTACGAGAGCTACATCAAGAACTACCAAAATTGTTTCGCTACTGAGTTGTTCTTCTTAAGAAACACAATATAGTCAACATTGTTATGTCGTTCGGCAGCAGGTAATAGGCGTGTAGCAGTTTCGATTAACTGATAAACTAAAATTTCGATTTAACAGACGAATCAACCGAAAGTTCTGAAATTTCTGGGGTAAGATCAATTGGAAAGCAAATTCCCGATAAGGAATTTTCGAAAAATCAGGGTGTGACTTGAGAGGTTTTCCTCTTTTCTAACAGAGCTCATGTTTTTGTATTCCTTCCAGATGCCTCATTACTTTGCGAAGGATTTTTTGCTCCAGTGATACCTTCATCTTATCAGGAGGGCAGGAAATTTAAAATCTATGTTGTGTCCGATCTAATGAAGATAATAGTTATGGCATGGGCTGTATAACTTGCTTAGAAATTGCATGTTGCGCGCACAATTTCTTAGTCACCCATCCAAATGGTGACAAACGGTGGGCGAAACGTTTTAAGTTCGACAAAAGAACGAGAGAAGCGCGGCGTCTGAATCAAACTTTTGAATTAAATTCGGCAAGCAATTTATTTCGATAAGTACTGCCGTTTTACGCGAGCGCAAAGCAAAAGGCATAAATTATGTTCATGTACTTTGGGAGATTTTGTTCCCGCAGGGAGTTACGAGGAGAATAATAGTTTCTTGGCTCCATCAAATTCTTTGAATTTGATACGACTTTGAAAGACGTCTGAATCAGAGTCATGTTTCTGCTGTGCTGAATGTAATAAAGTTTCGCGCGACAGAAGCACGGCGTCTGTGCTGAGCTTAAGATACGTAATCAGTACAAAGTCATAAAGTTAAGTTCAGTCTTCGGCCTTGTCCTAAGCGTGTAGCGTTCTATGCAGTGAATATCAGCTCTCTTATTCTGTCTGTTGGATGAATCACACCCATACTGACAAGATGTCGATCTCAACAAAGCGCACAACAGGATCCGAATTTGTTCCGAGCGCTCGAGGAGCCAAGCAAAACCTATGTTGAGATAAGGCAAACCTATGTTGAGATAAGTGGTTTATTTCTTCATTAACAACTTTATTTTAGCATATTTAGGACCAAAGAGAATTTTCCGTATCAAGTCTGGAAATCTCTTATTGACCTTATTGTTTACTGAGCTTTGGCCGCCTTTGATCAGCACGGGCACCACGTATTACTTCATGAACTGCACGCGGACATATTGAGACTAAAGGCAATAATTCAATTTTTCAAGACAGCCTTGAATAATCTAATATAGCACAGACCTAAGAGCAGTAGAGCTTGCTAGTAAGGCTTATGGAGGATAAAACTACTTTACTCTATATTTCCGAAAGAAACGAATACGCGACAACTTATATAAAAATTGATTATACAACGCGCATATCTTGAACGTCCTTCCGATGCCGATCAAAATGTACACGAGCCTACGTGCTGGGATATATCGCAGGGTGGTCAGTCGGTTCCTTTCTTCACTATTTTTTTTTTCAAAAAATTTGGAATATATATTTTCGTAGGACAAATGCCACACATTACCCTCATTATCTTCAAAGTAGCTAACAAATATGCGAGAGAGAGCAGACAAGCGACAAAAATCTCTTTTTAAAATCTTGTTGTGACTATGTTTACATTCGATTAAAACTGTGTTCGGTCAACTTAAAGCAATTATAATGGTGAATCACAGAAACAGATTTGCAAGTATTCCTTCTAAACTCTCTTTAGGTAACCATTCACGTTCCATGTTGCATTGTACCTGAAAAAGATTAATAAATAGGTTGAAGTTAATGTTCAGTACTGACTGTGAACGTTGTAAGCACAAGTGTTGACGGAATTCCATGCATGATAACAAAAGCACTTTTCTACGCTCGAGAGGGAGAAGGGACGGCGAACCTCACAAGTAAATCGAAAATTAAGTGGACATGGATGCATGCATTTTTCCAACTTTTTTGTTTTTTTTCACTGTCAATATACTGAAAGGGGATAAGTTGCTCAGCCAGATAGAAAACGCCTATCTCTTGCTCTCCGCCCCCCAGTTTGGCCCTAAGTTAGGCTTCTCCCTCCCTTTAACTCTTTCCTCCCTACCTGTCTCCCTCCCTGCCTCCCTGAGCTGCTTCCCTACCTCCCTGCCTCCATTTCCTCCCTCCTTCCCTCCCTTGCCTATGCATCAAACAATTTCTCACCCGAAAAAGTCAGTGTATCTCTGATCCACATGATACCTATCAGAACGGCCTGTTAAGAATTTCTTGAGAGCGTTCAGCTTAGCAGGACCCTTCTCTGTATAACCGAGCTCCTTTACAAGACCTTGGTTGCTCTCGTTAGGGAGACAGGGATTTGTGTCCTCGACACATATGTAGTCACCAGGCTTCGTAAATGCATCAAAGTACTCGAACACTTTTACCATATTCACGTGTGCGTCCTCCATTAGGAACCATGGATGAGGCAGACTCTGTATTGACAAAGCATTTAAAGTCAAGTTAAGTCAAGTGATTTCTCAACAACAAAAACACATGGTCATATCATTGGTCCTTTTTATACTAGATACGCGGAATCGGTGCAGACGAATTACGCGCTTCTGTTTATGCGACTAGTGTGCAGACAGGACCAATTAAATCATCACACACCAGAATGCAAGAAAGTTGTTTTGTCGCGTCATAGTCAAGATGAAAGATTGAAAAACAAAACCTCAGAGGCAAGTTAGGCCTGAGGCCTCATCAACTACCACTTCATGGAAATCGAGAGCGAATAATCTAATTGTTTATGTTGAATTGTTACTGAAATATTCTTCAAATAACGGTTTCAAGTTATTCTTCGACGTATTATTAAACTTGGCGCCTCACAAAGATCGCTCGCATTGAATTGCCATTTGAAATTGCAGGCGGCTCTGGTCACGCGCGCATATTTTATCAATATTTTCAAGTCTTTTTAAGTCGAGAACCGTAAATATTCTTTTTTTACCTTCAGAAAGTCTGCTGGAAAGCATTTTTCCACATGAAACAAGTCTCCCTCAATAAACTCCACATCCGGGGACTCTCGAGCCAAAGGGTCCAGCAAAGAAAGGTCGATATCGATGGCTATCACACGTGACTTGCACCCAAACATTTTTAACATGTCCGCTGTCCACAAAGCTGAGCCTCCCTTGTACGCGCCAAAGTCAAATACCGTTCTCGGTTTGACTTCCCACAGTAACTGCTGGTTAGCTGTCAGAGTTAAGGGATCTTTCAGGATTGACACGCCACGCCAGAAAGTCATGTATTTTCCTTAAGAAATAAATGATAAAGGAAATTAATCGGGATCTTTGTTCTTTGGCTTCTTTCCTTAAAAACAGACACTTCTTTGCCCAAGAGGTGTGCGAATGAATCACTGAAAGATGACATTGTGGTTGTAACATAAAATGCATCATAAACTTTAAACGTTGTTGACAATGTGAGGATTTACATCTTTTTACATGACGTGCCTGCTTGAAAATTATATCATATTCGTTGCTTGCTGCTGTTACACCTTATAAAATGTAGACTAAATCTTTTTTCTACTTTAGTCGATTTAGTGGATAGGGAGTCCCTCTCTGAATCAAGGCTTCTCAAAAGTGGATTACATCTTTGTATTTGAACTAAAAACACTGACGTTCGGTAAATTCACCAACTTTTAGATGCTCTTTCAGGCACCAAGCGTATTTTTTCAAATTAATGAATTTTAAATACTTGTAGCCAGTCCCTTGCTCGTTTAGAACATGGCTAATTAGTTCGAACTTCAATTATATGTGGTGTCATCGTTTCCACAGTGTTCCCATATTGCGCGCGAATTTTAGACAGGAGTAGTTGTTTTTAGCGCACTTATGAAGTATTGGGCCTGCTTGTTTCTGTTCAGTCTTATTAATAGGAGTTAACTGTCAAACATGTCTTACCATGACATAAGGACGCAAAGACATCAACTGATAACGCTGAGGTGTCTCGCCTTTCTTCCATTGGAACAAATCTGTTTTTGTCATTTGATAGTTCCTTTCTGGCTTGTTCTGCTACTGCCTGGTAGTTTGTCAAATCTTTAATATTGCAATCCATGTTCTGAAAATAATTTCAAAAAAAAAAAAAAACAACAACAACAACAGATGTTGGCATGACTCATTTTGTATCCGACTTTCCACTGTTTCTCACGCGAATACAAGCTTATAGAAAACACGGTTGTATCCAAAGCCCATTGTGTCACACAACTGACAAGCTAGCCAAGCTATAGCGCTGGCTTGTGCACGGCAATTTAACATACACCATACAATGACCCAAACATCTGACGCAGTGTAGCCCGCACAGACTTAATGCTGACCTACTAGGACAATTATCATGGTTTTGGCGTAAGATTCCATATGTTGTTTTGACCATGCACTTGAACTGATGTTTGTGTGTATAAAAATACAAAATACCATCAGATTTTCTTGAATTAAAAAATATTGCGCTAAGATAAAAAATTGTTACTTTTAAATTCGGGCGATTCTTGCCGCTTCTCGGACACGTAGCTTTCAACGATTTGTTTTGTTGCAATGTTCAATGATACATGCATACCTCTAAAGGTCTCTCATGGTTGTTTTACTCTTTGCCCCAGTGGAGTCACGCCACTAGTAGAAAATAGTTTTTCTCACCAGTCGCTCCACTGTTACTAACAGAAGGCTTGGTTAGCGCTTAGGATTGTAAAGGAGGCAGCATGCGCACTTATCATCTCTTTGAGAACTTCTGTTATCAAGAGCGGCTACTAGTGTATGCATTCAACAAACAGTTCCCGCCTGACGTAATTTTAATGTCTCGAAGTCTCCCCCCCTCCCCGCCAAAAAAAGGAAAACAAAGTGAGCCTCACTTGGCGAACTTTGTTGCTCACCCTAGCATTTCACCGACTCTTTTTGATCAAATGAAATTAAGACTTGACACTCACACAAAATTCGACGACCGAAAAGATTCTCGACTATTTCCACGTCACCAATTTTGTTAGGCCTGAACGTCTTTTATTGCAGTGGAAAGAATTGATTTTCACAACGACATTCATAATACTGCTATCATGGCGAAGACATTTTCCCACACTTGTATGCACTTGGCAAATAGTACATCGTGAAAGACTCAAATCTCCGTTTGTAATCCCAGAGACATGCAACAACTGTTGCGTGTTTCGTCATGTTGCACTCTTGTTTTGTACATGTATATTGTTTTTTTTTTTCCGGCCCAGGATGAATATTCTTATTTTTCTGCCGATTTTAGGCGGAAAATATCCTCAGATAATTTCCTTTTTGTCTATAATAAGCTAAAAGTTACTAAAATTTTTAAAAACCAAAACGTTTTGGACCGTGCGGTCATCATCAGTGGTACATGATGGAAATTTACATACAACTTGGTTTTTTTCGATTAAGTTATTTCCGAGAGGAGCAGTTTCGCAATGAAAGAATGTACTTGTTTGTTTAGGGTTGGTTTCTCGCAAACAATTAGCGGGCCTTCCATTGTTTTCCTCCGAAAAGTGGTTTTCTTGGTCCACGCAATGTTCCATGTGTATGCGTGGGTTGGGTGTTTTGTGAAGTGACGGGCCGGTTCGAAGTTGTGAGACTTGTTCTCGTGTTCTGCCTTTTGCACTGCGAAGTTTCTTTTTGTTTCCCCAATGTAGGCTTCGCCACATGGGCACTCGGCGCGATAGATGACATTTGATTTGTGCCGGGTTTTGTCTTTGAGATTGAATAAACTTTTGATTTTCCTTGTTTGCCACAAAATGATAAACATAAATCGCCCGTCCGTGAGAGTTTTCAGTTTGTTTATAAAACTCTTGCTGAGTTTCTCGTTGTCGAACGAGTAGGGTAACTTAATAAATACTTTCTTTCTCTCTTCAAACAAATATTCTGAGATTAAACTCTCTTCCTTGCATGTTTGGTAGTGGAAACGCCGCGGTTGATTGTGGCTTGAATGAAACGCTTAGAATAACCTACGTTGAGATAGATTTCGGTGATTGCTTTTATGTCGGACTCAAGATTGGTTGATGTCCTCTTTACTCTGTGTAGCGTTCCCATGACGCTGTTTTTTTCTCCAATTAGTTGGTGCTTGGGATGATCAGTGGGTTGGGACATTGCCCTCGGGAAAAACGTAATCGAGCAAAACCAAGTTGTATGTCAATTCCCATCATGTACGACTGATGATAACCGTACGGTCGAAAACGTTTTGGTTTTTAAAATTTTAGTCCTTCTAGCCTTTTAAAAACATCTAAAATGCAACTATTATGACAACAGTTTCTGTTTTACTGCCTTAATTCGATGGCCTGAAAGTGTTTTTGGAGCCGGAATGCAGGCAATAAAGACTGATATGGGACCGTTCATTTTTTATGAGGGAAGGGGGGCTGGTGGGATTTGGGAAGCACCATTTAAAAATCGCATGACCCCCCCTCAGCTTACCAATTTTTTCACATGGCCCCCCCTTATAGCGGACATTTTTTGGGATGACCCCCCCCCAAAAAAAAAAATTGAACAAACAATATTTAGATTTCAACTTTTTAAATATTTCTCTTTTATCCCCCTACTTCACATTATTGTGCTCACTATGAAGACAATATTTACAATCTCTATACGACAGAGAGCTGTTGTTTAAAAAGAAAGAGAAGTCAATTTCGGATCTCCTAGTTATGGCTCGCCCTGAGCGTGTGGCATTTGGCCTCTAATTGGCATCTTCCTCATCTGAATTGATGAATGCAAGAATGACGTAACTTGAGTCATCTTCTCCCCCAGAGTCAATGGCATCACTGCCATACTCATCATTGTCACTTTCATCCGTTTCACTGCTGTCAGCACTTGCCCTGTTGTCATTTTGTGTCAATGTCCTGGCATTTCTCAGTGTTGGTTGGCCAGCTCTGAGAGGACTCTCCTGCTGCAAGCATGAATGTCTTACAATTGCCTTTACTTTCTCACTCTTGCTGCTTTTCAAATGCTGCTTCAGTCTGTGGTGGTTTGAGTACTTGTTTAGTTCTGGAACACGTAGCTTTTTTAAGCTTGGTTAGATCTTCGCACAACTCAGTCCAAGGATAATCCTCCTCCCTACTTAACTTTGCCTTTTCTTCTGCTCTCTTTTTCTTTTTAAATTCCAGCACTTCAAGATGCTGAAGATAATCCACCACAAACTTCGATTTGACAATAAACTTATCTGCAAATAGAGCAACGCTCTCTGGGTCAGATAAAACCAGCCTGCCACTTCCATGCTCTTTCTTCTTTATATTGTTAATCCAATCGGGGAAAGAGCGCATTACTACATGAGCATCATGAAAGAGGCCCATTCCAAAATGCGCCGAATAATGGCGAAAGCGACGAGTCGTTTAAGAAAAGGTTTACAGCTGAACGATCCAGGCAGTTTGACATCTTACAAGCAAAAGAAGCAATTTTTCTAGGTGCGGATGGCTGTTCAGAAAGGGCGAGTGAGTTTTCCATGCAAGGGTACCAGTTGAAGCCCAGTGATGGAAGAAAACTGAACTTCTCCATCAAAGAGCACAGAGCAATGGTGGAAAAGTTGAATGTCATATTGAAAGATGTAAAGGAACACGATTCCACACTCTTTCAGTCCAATGGGCTTACTTTAAAGCAGGGCGAAGAATTTGCCCACAGTTTTAATGTAAAACAGATCAAATGTACAGAAGCCAAGTTGACGAAGGTCACGCAGGACATGGAAGCACTAGAAAATAAGAAGAGCAATTATAACAGCATATTCAAAGGCATACTCAAACAGCACATCAACAAAAGGAGAAGGAAAAAAGAAAACCGCAGAAAGTCGCACAGCTCTTGGAAGGGAATTATTTCACCAATGCTGCAAGAAGCAGAATCACCACCAACCTTGAGCGGGAAGTCAGAGATTATGTTTACACCTTCATGTACCCTGAAGAGTAGACTCTGACGGAAAGCATTGCTGCTTCTTGCAGCATTGGTGAAAGAGACTCCCATAGCAGCACAAGCGGCGACGAAGAACTCGACGACAGCGGAGATGAAGATGAGTGCCAGTGAAAGTTGCATTCGAAAATAACAGTGTTAAATACTTCTTTTCAGTAGCTACAAATGCTTTTTGTCCCCAAACGTTTTTTTAAAGCAGAAGGAAAGTTTGTAATAAATTTGTATCCTGCCTTCTATGTTTATTCTATAGCAATTTTTTTGATATTCAAACATTATGCCATTTTAAAGTTTTACTAAAATATTTCACGTGACCCCCCCTTTTTCCCTTTTTTTTGGGATGGGCCCCCCTCGAAAGCCATTTTTTTTCGCATGGCACCCCCCCAAATCCCACCAGCCCCCCCTACCTTATAAAAAATGAACGGTCCCTATGACACACAAAACTTCTTGCAGAGACCTCACTAGCATCGAACATACGGCCAGTCTCACAAAGAGAATCTCAGAAATCTCACAAAGCTAAGAGAGAAATGAATCAGGACAAATTATACTCACAGGTCAACTGGTTAAAACTCAACTGGTTTGGTACTTCTCGCGACTGGTACGTTTCTTACGAGGTCAATTGAACTCAAATCTCAAAACACTTATTTGTTATACTCTACATTGCAGGCGAATTAAGGTTAATTTCCGGTCCTTCAATGACACATTTCTTTCTCGGCTAATTAAACAAAATCACTTGCTGAACGAAATTGATATACCACGTGGATTTGCTGTCATTAAATGAAGTCTGCTTAAATCACGCAAACCATAACTGGACTCATATTTATGTGTAAAAACCCAAGATCCAGTCCTCAGATTTTCTTGAATGAGAAAGTATTGTGCTAAGATAGCAAAGCTGCATTTAAATTTGAACGATTCTTGACGCTGCTCAGGCACAAAACTTTCAAAGATTAATAATGAGGGGGACATGGGTCAATAATATATGCATACGTCTGAGAATCTCTGATTTTTCACCCTTTGCCCCAGTGGAGCCACGCCACTAGTTGAAAGAGGAATTCATACAGAGGCTTTAACTGCCAACTGCTAGGCATCACCCTCGTCAGCCGTTGACCAGGAACTATGGTAGTTTCGGCGGCTGAAACTTTCAAAGATTAATAATGAGGAGGACATGGGTCAATAATATATGCATACGTCTGAGAATCTCTGATTTTTCACCCTTTGCCCCTGTGGAGCCACGCCACTAGTTGATTTTTCTTTATCGCGCGACAAAGAAAAATTTATCGCGCGATATTTTAGTTCTATCGCGCGATAAAATAAAATGTGGTATGTCCTCTATGGGCCACCGTAGGCATGTCCTCTATGGGTCACCGTAGTTTTGAGAGTCGTTGTGGAAACTAATTCTTCCCACTGCAATAAAAGACGTGTTTGGTCAGGCCTAACGAAATTGGTGACGTGGAAATAGTCGAGAGTCTTTTCAGTCGTTGAATTTTGTGTGAGTATCGAGTCTTAATATCATTTGATCAAATAGAGTCGGTGAAATGCTAGGGTGAACAACAAAGTTCGCCATTGTGCCAACTTAAGGCTCACTTTTTTGGGGGGCACTTTGAAAAGGCTTTTACTTTTTGGAATAATACATTTATCCAGCGCTGTATTACCGCCTTACGTTGGCAATGGCTTGCCTAATACTTTCCAGAGGAACGATATCATTAATCACTACTTTTCTCTTGGTCTAGCTTACTCAGGGCAGGGGCACCCAACAACCGTTTTCTTTCGAATGCTGTTAGACGCTGTTTTAGGCTATCTGGAGTACTTTTAAAGCTCTGTAGGTTAATTTTAGGTTGCACTAAAAAAATTTTATCTGTTCGGATATTCTAGGGGAACTTGAGTATTCTCGAATTTATTAGGGCTTTTTTGTCCATTTCCCGAAAACCTTAGGTCTTATCGCCTTTCCGAAAATGATAGCTGACCTTTTTTCGGTACCCAAAACGACATTTTCAACAGTCCGAAAACAACAGACATTAAATTTCTCATATCACGAAAGTTCGAGGTGCCAATTCTCTCAAGAAAATCAGAGGGGATTAAAGGCCTTCCGAACAGATAATTTACCGAAACGATCCGTTGGGTGCCCCTGTCAGGGATCCTCGCTTTTCCTCTGTGTTTTCATGGAATTGAAATAAGCTTGCGCCAGCTAAAACGAGTGCTTAATTAGGCGTTAGGGTCTTCGTAGAAGAAAAGACCACAGTGGCATCAGGGAAACTTTAAACGCGATTGAAGATGAACTTGAAGGAAGTGAAAACAGTATTGTCGTCTCGTCTACGGAAACAACGTGCGTGACAGCCGATCACGTGCGACCTGACAAGTTTCCAATTTATCGCGCGATAATTTTTCATTTATCGCGCGATATTTTAGTTCTATCGCGCGATAAAATAAAATGTGGCATGTCCTCTATGGGCCACGGTACAAAACACTACTATCACTAATCATTTTCCCGTCACTTGGCAAATAGTACATCATGAAAGACTGACTCAAATCTCCCTTTGTGATCCCAGAGATACGCAAGTGTTACCTGTTGCGTAATGTTACACTCTTGTTTTGTATTTTGTTTTTTTTCAGGCCCAGGATGAATATTTTTATTTTTCTGCCGATTTTAGCCGGAAAATATCTTCAGATTATTTCTGTTTTATTACCTTCGATAGCCTGAAAGTGTTTTTGGAGCCAGAATGCAGGCAATAAAGACTGATATGACACACAAAACTACTTGCAGAAACGTTATTGGCATCGAACAAACGGCTAGTGCTGCTTTTGTTGTGGACGAATTTTATGCGGCTTAGTTAAAAGCATTGTAATGCATTTACAAATTTTCAACACACAAGAATTTTAAAAATTCTTTTCAAACTCTCAGCTTCGGATTTATTTTTAACATATTCTTAGAATTTCGCAAATTTTCTACCCCGATAGTCTCATAAAATTCACTAAGAAAAAAAAAAAACGAAACAACAACAAAAGAGTGCATGTATGGTACTCAAACTGGTTCATTCCGAGTCCTACTGACAGCTAAAGAGGGTTAAACATTTGAGTAACTAGTGTGTACTTACAGCCTGTCTCTGTTAAATCTCAAGACAATCTAGGGTCTTTGAACTTCTGTCTTTCGTTCGGCAATGTCCTCAACAAATGGCAAATCAACTGAAACCGCGATTAAATATGTGTAATTAAAAGCGTTATATGATCTGTGTGAAGTATTATATGAAACAAAATAAATTCATGTGAATCAAAAGATCTTAGCCGATCCAAACTATGACATGTTGGAAGCCCTGAGGTGTGAAAATTAAACGAAAGTTCTGCTTGGCCCGAAACCTAGCGCAAACTTGATAGTTCGTGATTAATCATCTATTATTCCGGATATGAGGAAACTCCGCATATTTTACGTTTTTAGAAGAAATCTGTGGATCACCGAGAAGACTTTGGAGCATCGAATCCCGGGGGGGGGGGGGACTTCCATATAAAATGGACGGGGATGCTCGTCGGAAATTTTGAATTTAACCCCTAAAAGAGACCAATCTGGGCGTGGCCGAAGCTTATACAGACCCCTAAAAGAGACCAGTTTATAATACAGACAAATAAAAAGTACAATGACTTTTAATGATGGCAAAGACCTTATCATCGAATACTTTTGCCTACAAGTAGTTTATAAAAGTGTTGTCATAAGTCTTCAGCGCATCATATTCGATCATTTGGTGGAACAGCAAACTTTAAAATGTAAAAATTTTTAAAAAGAACTGTAACTGCAGAATATCCTTGAACAATATATACACCATACATTGTATTCCATATATGAAGGGAAAAAGCTGTAGAAGTGGCCAGCCAAACTTCGTATCAACGCCATTCCATGTCGTTTACGGCATTCCGATACACTACATGCATCAATATATACATAACCAACACATGGAAACGTTTGATCATCATATGGAAACAAAACTAGCATTAGCTTCAATTCAATACCTCGGAGAATACGTGGCATATTGTAACTATACAAATTCATTCAATCGTGATGACCTTTTTATCGTACATATATAAACAATTGTATAAACAATATTTTTAGCCCGAAAATGTGTACAGACATTTGTCAGCGGACATAATCTGTTCCTCGAAGCTCAACCTGTGAAAACTTACTATCATTGAAATATTTTCACACAAGGCTGCTTACTTTGGTCAACCTTTTAAACATAAAAATATTTCTGTTGGCGTTCAAAATATTGTTGGTATGTTCAATAACTACTACGTCTTCTTGAACTTAATACGTCAAATATGATACTCTTCGACTGAGTCTCCCCCGTGCTGTCGTAACAGTGTCCACCCTTCTTCCTTCATCCTCTAGGTCAACGGCTTCAGATCTGGCATTTCTTGAACGAGGAGGCACAGATGACCTTTGCGGCATTTTAACACGTTTGAGAAACTCTGTTACAATGCTTGAATCCTTTTCTGATAACTCATAAATGTCATCGTCTCTTCCTTCGTCTTCATTTATTTCCAGATGAACCTTGCAAATGATTGAAGACAATGGCATCGATACAACAGTTTCTTGGTGATTGTACTGAAGATGGCTGTTTTCTTCTTCAGAAATGCGATGGTATTTGGACACAATAACCTCAACATCCGCTGGTTTGTTTCCAAGGTCAACAGGCCGAACGTACTCAACAAATCCTTTCTTTCCTTTCTTGCGCATTCGTTGAATTCTGCCTAAGATAAATTTGCTAGTGCAACCCTAAACGAGACCTTGACGGCTAAAAATAATAAAATTTTGCCCAGAACACCCTAAGCGAGACCAAAATCCGAAATTTACACCCCTAAGCGAGACGACGAGCATCCCCGTCCATTTCATATCGGAGTCCCCCCCCCCCGGGCATCGAATTTGACGAGAGTTTTATGGACAGGTACATGAGAAGCGTTTAAAAACAAAACTGCAGTCTGTGTGTAAAATTTGCAAAAAGTCGATGGCTAAATCGACAAACATTAAATGAAAGACAGTCCCATTTTTTTTTTACTTCACGTGAATCAAAAGAACACACCCAAGCGAAACTATGATATGTCGCTTAAGTCCTGAGGAGTGACAATTAAAAGGAAGTTCTGCTTGGCGCACTACGAGTCAAGGTTTTCAACAACGGACAGTCAGAATAGTATTTTTAGCCAGAGTATGAACAGAAACGCCCAGGGTCTTTGATATCAAATGATTGGGTAATTAATTTCAGCTGTCTGACAAGAGCGAATTGGTAAACGGTTCCTCGCAATGCAGTGGAAATAATACAGGCGCGTTCATCTTTTTATTCACTTGTCGTGAAGATTCGAAAACTCACTCGTTCGATGCGCTCACTCGTTCGTTCGCCGATTTTTCACAACACGTGAATAAAAATCTTACGCCATCACCAAGCATGACTGAGGTTAACTATATTATGTAATCAATGCCAGAATCTATATCAATTAAAAGATACTTATTGACTAATTAAAACGTGAAGTTAAGTCTGAAATTCTCTATTGACTTTTAAAAATCAGTACTAGTTTTTGCATATTTTAAGTTTTTACAACAAACCTTTGAATTACCGTGAAGACTTTGGAGCGTCGAATTTGACAAGAGTTTTATAAACAGGTACATAGGAAGCGTTTCAAAACGAAAGTGCACTCTGAGTACCAAATTAGCGAAAAGTCGATGGCTAAATTAAATCGGCAAAACATGCACAAAGATGACTAGAAGGCCTTTTTTAGAATTCTAGTCAATCAAAAGAACTTAGCCGCTCCAGGCTATGACATGTTGACCAAGCCCTGAGGGAAAGTTCTGCTTGGGGCAGAACTTTTCCTTAGACGTGATAAGTCATCCATCATTCCTACTGTGATACTTTCCAGACAGAGCCCCGTTCTGACACGCGAAACCTTAATTCCTACTGTGATACTTTCCAGACAGAGCCCCGTTCTGACACGCGAAACCTCAAAATAACACACAATACTGTTAATTCCTACTGTGATACTTTCCAGACAGAGCCCCGTTCTGACACGCGAAACCTCAAAATAACACACAATACTGTTCGAAACACTCCTTTCAGATATTAAATTCACAGAAAGGGAATCGGCGCTAAGACAAAAACATGAAAGCCGGAAAGAACTCTTGCCTTTTGTAACACAATATCAACCATCAGTGCCCAACCTCAAAAATGTTTTAATGGAAAAATGGCACTTGATACAAAATCAGCCTTCTCTACGGCAAATTTTCAAAGAGCCACCACTAATATCGTATAAAAGAGGTAAATCCCTAAAAGACATACTCGTAAGAGCAAAACTATAAAGGGGTCATATATTACATGGTACAAAAGTTTCCATTGTTAGAAGTTGTGCAGGCCTGTCACTCCTTGCTAATTCCTATCGACTGCAACATTTGGATAATAAATCACTTGTTCGACGATTTCATGTGCAGTATCGAAGTATAATTTCACTCATTGTTTGTGCATTGACCTGCTCATCAAAATACAGCACATTGATTCATAACAATATAGAGCAATACTTTGTACATCAAAACATCTATTAAGATATATGTGCTGTATTGCATTGCATGGTATGCCATAATAGCCATTCACTCTATGAGATGCACCTGCAGGGAAACATGATGGCAGTTGTATTAATCATTTAATCTCTTGTTGATATTTGTTTCTATGAATATAACTACCATGATTCCCTGCAGGCACCATTCATAGAGGGAATAGAGCATTGCAAGTTATTGTATTGTACATGTATATATTCTATTAAAAACTGAAAACAAACATGGAATGCAGTGTACGACATTTGCAGACTGCAAACTACATTTAGGCCTAAATAGTGGCCTGGTTAGCCTAAAAGTCACTCTGGTTAACCTAAATATCCATACTCAGGCTAGCCTGAATAGTGCTCAGGTTGGCCTGTTTACAGTTAGCTCTCGGTAATGGAAATGAGGATGCGGTAATGAATAAAAAGTGTGCAGTCTGGAAATGTCATGGACTCCCTGGATGTAAGTCAGTTAGCTACGTGTATCAGTCTACAAAAAATAGTCTATTGTTCGCACAGAAAATCTTGAAGAGCTATAGAGGTCACTTCCAATAATCATATTCACAGTGAAATAAGTTTGCAAATTAATATATTCTATTTGATGCGACAATTAAACACATTGCTTACCAGCATTTTCACCAAAGAGTATTTCATTTCCTTGATTTGTAGTCTCCAGACACAGTGGTCGTTGGACCAATCATATCAAATATTGTCAGGCCTGGACTTTCCTCCACAGCACTCAGTTTGCCATACAAACAGTGTGATATGTAGTGGTAGAACCTCATTATCTATAAACCAAAACATCATTTGATTCCAGTTTGTCATGGTGTACATAAACTTAATTTGTTGCTATGCTAGCAGGTAAAACACAGTTGAATAAAAATCGCAAGCATCAAATTCCAGCATCCCCGGTGAACATGTGATGAGGTAGCCGATCATACTCGCAGATTGATCTTCCATTTAACACGATAACAAATAAACAGTTCCAGCAAGTTCAGCAGTTCGACTGAAATCACATCTCAATGTGACTATATATAGCCATGGCTAAAGAAAATTTCTATGGCTTGCGTGACCAAAGTAAATCCTGTCGCCGAGGAAACTCGGTTAGCAACACCTGAATGAAAAAAACAAGGAGTAACATGGAGTAAGGCATTTGTCGGTACGTAAGCTTAAATTCTCGAGGGCTGTGCAGCACTTTCGAAGATCTGAAAAAAAAATAAAAAAAAATATATATATATATATATGTATATATATATATATTAAACTGAACGAATTAATACGATCATAGTAATAAACACAATTGTCATTGTGGGTGTTAGGTGTTTTAGGTTAAAGAAACCAAATTACATCCTCATAGTTATGTGGATTCTCCTGTTTTTCTGTATAAGCTGAAAGAACAGTATTTATTCGTTTCGCAAGTTTGTGAAACGTTCTTCAACCGAATATAGTTAAGTAGGTGAAACCAGATTAAATGGAATAATTATTTCAGAGTCCGACGGCATAAACGCTATCGAATTCACGCAAAACCAAACAAAATAATTAATTTTATCTTTACATTTTATTTCTTTGTTACGATAATCCATTAGGTTACAGTATTTTAGTCATCCGGGATGGGTCATTTATTATATGGAGAAGAGTGTTTTACTGGGAACTAAACCACTCGTAGATTCCATACACCACTTCATCCGGGACCCGAGTGGCGTATTTTCCGTATGTCACCTTTGTGAGTGTCGTATCGTTCAATGAAGTCACGATTCCCGCCTTTTGCTTTTGTTGAATTGGTTTCTCCATATAATAAAAAGAACATTACACGTTGGCTCGAAGATATGAATTTTATGTTCTCGTGGCAAGAACAATATCTCACGAGTGAGCTTCGCTCACTCGTGAGATATTGTTCTTGCCACGTGAACATAAAATTCATATCTTCTCGCCACCGTGTAATATCCTCTATATAATATTGTCTTAATCAGTCCTTTCAGTATACTTGTTTATTTTCCCTTTTCTTCGTTGTAATCGTCGAATGCTTTCCTCTCCAGTCCCCCGCATGCAACAGTTCTTTTAAGATCACGAAGATTCATTGCGCCTCTCTCAATCTGCAGCTGTAAGGAAAACAACCACAGAATTTGGAAAATATGTTTGAGGTATTACTAGAGACACTTCGCTAGCCTAAGGATCCAGTATATGTGTTGACACGTTTGGGTATTACCTTTCCGATCTTTTTCAGATCGTAAGCTTGGAATATCCCTTTGAAGCCCATTATTCATCGCAAAACATAGTTCCATTCAAGCGTGTCGTGTTGATTCACGTTCATTTCCCAGCGATGCAACCGGCAAGTGTTCGTTGTTGTTGTCCTTCAAATTCGGGCATATAGCCCTAAAGCTCCCAGTAGTCTTGGCAGTAGTACAGGATTCAGTTGCCATTAAACGGTAAATGAAAACTTACGATTTTCTTCTTCTCCTAGTGCTACCTCTGCGGCAGAATTTATTGAAGGGTCAGGACGACGGCTACCGTTAATTTCTGCAGACCGGCGCCATTATTTACTTTTGGAGTCTCTCAAGTCTTGAGAATTGATCAACTTTAACGCAACCTTCACCTCAAAACTGGATCTAGAGTGTACACAAGTATTAAAGGAAGTTATTTGCCACTACTCAGGAGGTCAACAAACGAACCTGAACGGAAGAAGATGTATTTTCACCGGGTGCCAGGGTTATGCAAATATGTAAACACACTGACTGTGGTAGATTTTAATCTGTTCTCGCGTGCAATCCAAGGAGATACCCATCGGTTTGAACTTATAGAACGGTTTATTAAGGTATTAAATTTACTGTGATGTGCTTTTTAGGCTTCATTTAGACCCAACTTCTGAGATTTTCCCCGTCAAATTTGGCTAAATTTTAGTAGGTGATCAAAGGCCTCGGAGTAGGGTGTCTTCCAGCCTCGCTAGTCGGGTAAGCTTAGAATTTTTCGAAAAGTTTCCATATTTCGTCAGTCAAAGTAATGAATGTACCCTAAAATTCGTATGAAAACGAAATTCCGTGAGCTGCATTTTAGGCGACGTAGTACGCTTCACAAAATCTGTGAATTTTACCTTTCTGATCACGGTCGGCAACCGCCAATCAGTTCGGCCAAAATTCAATTTTGGCTCGTAGCAAAGCAAAAATAAGGAATTGGAAAATAATAAATTGCTTTTTTTTATATATGTGTCAAACCCTTTTCACTGACAAAAAATGAAGGAAAATTATTTTTGGTCCCGAAGTCGAGTGGACCGCTTTTAGCGGGACTGCCACTTAAATCAGTTGTGTTTATTAAACGTTTGGGGGAACGATAGTACGATACAAACCTTTCTTTCCAACTCTCTTTTCTTTCCTGGAACAGGCCCCGAAATGCCGCGACTATCAGTAACGAGATTTGTGAGAAGAAAAAGAGCGGCGAGAACTACAACAGCTTGGGACTTCATTCCTTCAATGCTGAAAACGATAACAGTAGCCAAGTCAGTACTTCGCTCCAGTTGACTTTCTTAGCTTGGTTGTTTTCTCTTTTTATTATATGGCTGTGTCTCACAAGGACTGGGAACTACCGAATTCACGAATTTGATTGGCTGAAATCGATATTGACCGCGGTCTAGATTTTCCCATCTAGACCGGCATCCAGACCGGTTTCATTTTGCGTTGAAAAAGTAGCAAACTAAAATTAAAAAATGTTCACCATTTTCTTTTATTTTCTTCTCAATCATTTATGAAAGTGCCAAAAAGTCTGATGACAAAAAAAAAAAAAAAAAAAAAAGTAAAGAGGACGAGCAAATCTCGGCAGGTTTAAGTTAAGCTCATCGCCGTTCGCAAGCAAAATGTCAGTTAGTACAAACCAGTTACATTAAACGAATTAAAGTTTTCTTCTTTGCCATATAATAAACATCTTATTAACCGAGCTACGTCGGTCTGTATGGGAGAATCTTGACCTCGGTCGTGTGTACAGACCTCACTGCGTTCGGTCTGTACTCACGACCTCGGTCAAGATTCTCCCATACAGACCTTCTGCTCGGTTAATAAGAGCTAAATATAGTTTTAAGCGTCAACATTATGTCAACACCTTTCCTTCATTATCAGTCCATTAACAGTGGGTTTTCCGCCAGGTAAAAGCCTTTTTTGTGTAAATAGTTTATTATGAAGCAAATGCTTTTAACAGAATATTATTCTTATCAAAAAGCTAGTCCTGTTGTGATACTGCATAAATTAGCATGTGTCTATCAACTTTATTGGTCACAAAATTACAATATAATTAAAAGAAGAAAAGGACCAATAGGAATTGCGCGAACGGGAAAATAAAGTTACCCATGCGAGGCGCAACCCTAAAAGCTAGTAAGAATGGTGATAGAAAATCTTAAATTTGATAAAAATTACAATAAAATCTAATAATTACTTATAGTTAAAAATTATAGTTAAATCAATTAATTACAATAGTTAAAAACAAGATAAAAAACAAAAACAAGATCGGATAATATTAGTCACAGAAAATTAAGAGCGGTGGCAAGGGCAGTTACGGAAGAGGAACCAGGAGCAGGGCATGTCAATATCATAGGTAGTGTCCAGTAAAGTAAAATAAGTGGCGGCAAAAAATATTTGAATAAACTTGGGCTAGAAAATTTGTCTTGAGGGGCGAGATTACAGATAGTGTTCCAGGGTTTTACAGTTGTGTTGAAAAAAGATTTTGAAAAGTTGCGGTTTTACAGTGAGCAGGTTTAAGTACGAGGGTGGGGTTCTTAGAGCGGGACCGGCCATGTGTGGTAAAAGTAACATATCGTTCAATTTTTAGGTCAGTATATCCAGAAATACAGTTATAGAGAAATAAAAGATCTCTCAGTTCCCTGTCACATGTTAGTGGTAACAAGCGAAGAGTCAGCAATCGTTGTTTGTAGGAAATCTCGCCGATTCTAGTTCTTAGTATCCAGCGAGTGGCGCGCCTCTGGACTCTTTCTAAGATTGTTCTCAAATTGACACTAGCAGGAGACCAAACTTCCGTAGCATAAGTAAGCTGTGACTTCACGAGAGATAGATAAAGTGTCCGCCTTACTTTGATGTCGGTCATAAGTGGGCAAGTTCTCTTTAAGAGTCCCAGCATTCTATTAGCCTTGAGTACAATACGCATTACATGCGAGTCCCACGTTAGATTTTTAGTAATAGTTACACCGAGGTCTTTTTCTTCCTGAACGCGTTGTATGTTTACCTCGCTAAGGTGATATTCATGATTTACAGGTGTTTTCGTTCGCGTAATTGTTAGCACTTTGCATTTGGAGGCGTTGAACTTCATATTTGATTCGTGGCTCCAGGTGTTTAAACTTGTTAGATCCTGCTGGAGAATAGCACGGTCCTTCACTGACAAAATAGTACGGTGCAGCTTGGTATCATCAGCATACAGAGCGGTGCTGGTTTGCTCATGGATGACATCAGGGAGGTCATTGATAAATATCACAAAGAGGAGTGGGCCGACAAGACTACCCTGGGGTACACCGGAAGTGACCGGTAGACGCTCAGAGGCGGTGCCGTCAATCACAACTCTCTGCGATCTGTCCTTTAGGTAGTCAGAAAACCAATCTATTAGTTGACCTGTGACACCGTACCATTTCAGCTTTTCAATAAGAATGACGTGATCAACTGTGTCGAAGGCCTTGGCAAAGTCAAGGTACAAAATATCCATCTGTTTATTTTTGTCGAGTGCCTCCCAATTGAATGGAGTACGGATAAGAGTTGCGAAGAGCATGAACGGGAACGCATGAATCCGTGTTGTAAGGATGTAATTGATTGCGAGACATGGGAATAAAGTCTATTACAAACGCAGCGTTCCATAACTTTACTCACAATTGGTAAAAGTGAGATTGGTCTATAATTTTCAGCTGGCTCTAAAAGATCTTTTTTATGAACCGGAGTAACATCAGCTGACTTCCATTCTGATGGGAACCGCCCAGTACGCAGAGAATGGTTGAATAGGGAACAAAGACTTGGCGCGATCTGCTCACTGCACTCTTAAAGAATACGCGCAGGAATTCCATCGGGGCCAGTGGCTTTTGACGGATCCAAAATAAACAAGCAATCTCTCACCTCGTTGAAAGATAGTGCGATCTCAGGAAGTTCCGCATTTATTCTCATGGGATACATTTGCAAACTGCGTGCTGTGTCCTGCTCGGATGATGTAAACACAGAGCAGAAATAAGCATTAAAAAGCTCAGCCTTTTCGGCATGCATTTCTGTGTCACGTAACTTATTGTTATGTCACCAGTTAATTTTATTTCATGCTCGGTGTCCTTACGTTGATCGTAACATGGTGCCACATAGCGGGATTTAGATCAAATTATCAAGGATTACTTCCCAGCTTCGAACTCTTCAAGTCCAACGCTCCGTCCGTTATTGGTAGGCTCAACTTCGTTCCCAGGATCTCTCATCTTATCGCCCCCAGGGGGCGGTAAGATGAGAGATCCTGGGAACGAGGTTGTGGTAGGCTCACTGAAATCCATAGTTTGCGTTTGAGTTTGTGTTTGGATCGTTACACCTGGCATCACAAGTATCATGGCTCCTATCAGTACTACTGGAAATATTGCCTTGCCGTTGAATCTTTTCGACCGTTTACGCATGCATCAAGGAGAAAACTGGAAATCGTTTCGTCGTGAACGGAAGTTTTACGAGCTAGCAGCTGGCATTCACAAGAAATCACAAGAAAGTCGGGTTGTTTCGTTGTTAAATCTAATCGCGATTTACTCACATTTTTTGGAAGCAACCATATTGAGTATATTACTTTGAAAATTAGTAAAACCGTAGGTCTAGCATATTGCAAAGTTAAGACACTTTGTACCTCTCCACACCCTATTAAATATTTATCAGTCTTTGATTTCTCCTTATATCACTTACGGATTATCTGTCTGGGGTCAGGCTTAAAAGTCTTACCTACACGTCTATTACATAAACGTGTACTGCGTTTTATGTACTTCACAAAGAAAAATGAACAAACCATTCCATTGTTTATTAACGCTAAGTTTTTGCCTTTAAACTTTTTATACTATACAACTTTATCTGAATTGATACACGACGTTAACACTGCTTTTGCCCCAATTAACATACGTAATTTATTTACGAAAACGTCTAATGTCCATTCTTACAACACACGCTCTTCTACTTCCGATGATCTTTACATAAAACCCTCAAAACTTTAGATACAAAAAAACGCCTTTTCAAGAACTGGTGCTGAACTATAGAATGAGATACCAAGGTCTCTGAAAGAACTACCATAAAAATCATTCAAACTCAGAATTAAAAATATACTACTAAGTGTTCTCGAAGAAGAAAATTCCTTTATTGAGACCTCGACCTAGATAAAGCCATCGAAACTATCAAAGCAAGTCAAGTTACTCACTCCCGAGCGAAAGAGATCTCAGAAGAATTTTCAGCTAACGAATATATTAATGCAGTGGGGCAAAAGTCGAAACCCAAGCGCCGGTAAAGGCCGGGTCGCAAACCTTCCAACAAGGACCCTCCCAAGATTAAAGAGTGTTTGTTTTGTGGTGGTACACATGCACCTGAAAGGAAATTGCGTCCAGCTTCAGGTCACAAATGTAAGAAGTGTGGCAAAGAAGGCCATTTTGCAGCCAAGTGTCGAAGCAAGTCTGAAAATTCAAAAGTTCACATTATTGAACAAGAAAGAGTCTTTTTCATTCGTAGTATTAGTGGTAAAGATCAAGCTCTTTTATCGCTCACTTTGAATGGTTCAGCATCAGTGACATTTCAAATTGACAGTGGTTCGTCTGCAAATATCTTGCCACTGCAGGATTACATAGGGGCAACAAAAGATTGCAGTAAAGTTTACATTATTCCTATGGAAATCACACCGTTTATGCGCAATCACTCAAAGCGAAAGGCTCTTGGTTCTGCAAGGCTGAAAGTGGAACATAAAGGTAACAAGCATGAACTTATCTTTGCTAGTTACACCTTTGCTAAGCTAGTTACACGTTTGCTTGGTTTGAAGTCATCACAAGGCATGAGTCTTGTGAAGATTATGTTGCCTGAAGTTGATACCCCCGTCAATAATGTAGTTGCAGCTCCTTCAGATCCTTGTGTCCACCGTCCAAGAAGGTTGGCCTAGCACTCTGGTTGAAGTTCCAGCTGAGATCAAGCCATACTTCCAGTTTCGAGATGAAATCACAGCCCAAAATGGTTTGCTGTTCAAGGGCGAGCGCCTCAATGTACCCGATAAGTTAAGAAAGGAAACGATGGAAAGGGTCCATTCGTCCCATCGTGGTATTGAGGGTTGCCTTCGACGAGACAGAGAAGTGTTCTACTGGCCGCGCATGAATGCTGGGTAAAAGATTTCATTCTCAAATGTGATATCTGCAATTTGTACAAGCCAGCACAGCCTCGAGAACCGCTAATACCCCATGAAATCCCATCAAGGCTTTGGGAAAAAGTTGGCACGGTTCTGTTCTTGTTTGACTGCTTGTGTAATATCTCTTTTCCTTTCTCTACAAATTTTTTAATGTTGATTATACTACGTATTTTCGTTAATGTTTTGCAAGTTTTGTTTGTTCTGGGTTTTGCAGAAAGCTAGAAAGTTTGCGGAAACATCAGCTTCAGAGCTATTTTAAGCCACACTCTAATGACCAAGCCATTTGAAAGACAACCCAAAACATATCCTACTGTAAATGATGTAAACTGAACGAATTAATGTGTTGGTACCGATAAACCATTTTACCAGATCCGAAGGGCTTAATGACTTCGTCAACTTTGGACGCCAGGATTCTTAATTGGTGAAATCTTCAACTACTAAACCGGTGTAACCCAACTTATATAGAAAGGTATGACTAAATACCGTGTTATTTTCATCGCCTGCTTAATCCAAAATAAAGTAGACAAATGAACAGTGATTTAAAAAAGGACTGTATAAATCCAAACCGTGTATGTCTTACGTTAGTGCGGAAAGATATTTATCCGTGCAGTGATATGAATTATTTTTCCTTTCCCTTTTTTTCACTTCCTTGTTGCGTGTGTTGAGTTTTTTTATAGGTCAGAAAAACCAAATTATATGCTTATAGTCACTTTGATTCCCGTGTTTTTCTGCACAAACTAAAAGAACAGTACCTTATGCGCAAGATTCGTTTCGCTAGTTTTGGGAGACTTTCTTCAACTTAATTTAGATTAATGAAACCAGATTAATAGAAGTAATATTTCTGAGTCACAAACGCTATTGAATTCACACAAAACCAGAGAACAAAGCTAATCGTCTAATCTTTAATTTTGATTTCTTTGTTACGATAATCATTAGATTACAGTATTTGCGTCATGACTATCTTCATATAACGTTGTCATAATCAGTCCTTTCAGCAGGTTAACATGGCTATTTCTCCTTTTCTTTGTTGTAATCGTCGGATTGTCCTCTCTCTATTCCCCTGCTTCTTTTAACTTGAGGAAAGTTGTTTGCGCCTCTCTCAACCTATCAGAGGGAAATTGAAAACAGAAGAAAAAATCATTAAGTTAAAGACATTCCTTTAGCCTAAGAACCCAGAATTTAAAATAATAGGTTGTTTTATTAAAAGATTCAATGAAATAAATTACAGGAAGACTGTTATACAGCGAACCACTTTTAGTAAAATTCAATGATCTCCTAACGCGTATATGCACCATAGTCTAATTTCATTACAGCGATTGCAATGCAAAAACTAGCTGGCTAAAGACGCCAAAGATATATCTAAATTGTTAGAGAATATTAGAGACATTGTTAGAGACACTCCTTAAATAGCCCAAAGATCTAGAAAATTAAAAAACACGTTGGGGTAATAAAAGATTCAGTTCATGGGACGATGTTTTCTCACTTTGACACAGGTTTCCAGCAATACAACAATACAGTGCAATGCCAGCCAATTTACAGGTATTCCACATAAATTAGCATTAAGTGATACACCCAAGAACTATCCCTTTTTTTTTTCCAGTCGCCGTTCCCTGAACACTGAATATTCTTAATCCTTCTTGCTAATAATCAGAATCAGTTGTGTTTATTAAAACTACGAGGGAACGATGCAAAGCTTTCTCTCCAACTCTCTTTTCTTTCCCACCGTCATAGGTCGGTTAAAGCCGTGACTATCAGTAACGAGATTTGCGAGCAGAAAGAGAGCAGCAAGAACTAACACAGCTTGGTTCTTCATTCTTTCGATGCTTGAAAACGACAACAGCGGACAATCAGTATTTCGATCGACTTCTCTTGCATGGATAGAGATCTGTCGCTTTTATTTCCTTTCATGGAAAATTAGGTATTAAACTTCCGCTATTAAATTAACAATATGGGTACAAAAGAAGATCAGCCCTATCTGGATTATATGGTTTTAATTGTACTTTTGGGTATTAAAAGCGAACATTATTCTACCTCGAATTCAAATGATCACTCTTTAAACAACAGGCTATATTGAGTAAATACTGACATGCGCCTTAAAACACACTCGTCGTGCAACTTTCTGACAGAGGCAAGTCTCTACTCGAGTGCTAGTCCAACTTACGACTACTTGCAACTACTTGCGAGTTCGTTTGGCCAGGGCTTCAAAATAAAGAAGCCTCATCATTAGGAAAGTGATCTTGTGCATGCGAAATCTTCTCTCTTTTTTTCCGAGGAAAGTGCTTATCAATTACCGTTTGGAAACAGGCCGCTTCCTTAATTAAAGGTCTACTTTGCCGAAATTGGTACATGCGAAGGTGTCATAAATCATGGAAACGTCTTCATCGGTCATTTCATTTAATAATTTAATTAAATTATATTTTGTAGGAAAACTTGTCTTTGCTTAAGAGTAATATCATGTCCCGATCTAACTTCCTTTAAATATGGAATAATTTTGTGTTCTAAACTTAGCAAAATTAATGCTAGAGCAAAATACAGTTTCGTGTTACAAATCCACACAAGTTGCCTGATTATCGTGCTAATAAAATGGATGGTTAGAATTTGTACAACCGAACATTTCTAAGAAGTACCTTAGCACTGCCTAAGCTAACAAAATGTAATGCAACAAACTGGCCGCCCGAGAAACTTCTTCATTTTTTTCTTTCGCTCAATGATTACTTTAACGAGCGATGCCAGGGTCGAAGTAAATACTTGACAGATGATTTCCTGGGCAGATGTAATTTAAGTCAGAGGTAAAGAAAAATTCTTGATACAAACAGGATTGAAACATCCTTGATCTCAGAGTACGTACCTGTACCCTGATTCTCACAGATAAGTTTCGTTACATAAGTATAGGAATAAAATTGACCCTTTGTTTGCATGAATTCCCGTGTTTTTGATTTGAGAAACTGTTGTATTGGTGTTGTTTTCACCGATACCCTGCCATTTAGGTATTTCAAACAGTGGACTTGGGATCCAAAGAACTTAAAACTGATAGGTGTAATTTAGGTGATGTCTGAAAATTCTTCAGGGTAATTCTACAAAACTACAGGATACTTTAGACAAGAATGCCAGGAGTATTGGCTGCAGCGATATCAATTTCCAACACCGTGCTATAAGTTCGAATTCGAGGTCCATCCACAGAGGTCTGATCCTAAGGTTGTGTTCACATTTGGTGCCGAGCACTGGTGCCTGGGCACCGCAACAAAATAGTGTTGCGTTCAGACAGTGATATTCCAAGTACACAAGTACCATTTAGTTCCCAAGTACACGGTGAAGACTTTGTAGTGCACCCAAGCATGGCCACTGTGTCCAAATTCTGGTGCGAATACTTGTAAAGAAAGGCTACAGTCTTTCAGGACTCTCAGTAACTTCCTCGTCCCCAATCCCACCGTGCGATAGTAAAAGGTAAAAGGGCGCGGGAATCATGGGGAAACTTTTTCCTTCCCATCGCTCCCCGCGCTCGCCCTCCTCACTCGCCAGCTCTCCCAATCGCTCCTCGCACTAAGAAAAAAAAGAAAAGCCCGCGGGCGAGGCAGCTTTTACAACAATAGTGTGGCTGATTTATCGTGTTTTTATATTGAGTTTTAATACCAGCGGCGTGGAGCTTGCTATAAGTGCTATAAAATCGGCCAAAGCGCAGAAAAATCAACTAAAAAAAAAAAAAAAAAAACTTCACCAGAATAGCTATTTTAATTTCTTGACCCTCGCTGTCAGAAAATCAGATTTGGTGAACTGTTATCGACTTTCATGTTTGTTATCCTTTTAGTATTCCTCAAAATACTTATATTTTACTGTGTATAATTGTTTCATTTAATTCATATTATTCATTTGTATATTTGGTAATTTAATGCGGAAGTTAGGAAAGCGACTTTTGGAGTCAGGACACTTCACGTTGAGCTTTTCACTTTTTTTCACTTTTCTGTATCTTTGTACGAGGGAAGAGGCCTCCCTCGTATAAGCCTGGTGGTTTCTGGAGGTCTCCTCGCCATTCCTTTTGTCTATTTGTTAAAAATGAACATGTTTTAAAAAGCGTGTTGTTGGCTATTATTTTATACGTCGTTCGTCGAAGGAGCGTCAATTTTCAAGTCATTCAAGTTTGGCGGGTTTGCACCCAAGGAAATGACCTGTTGACTGCTGATTGGTTGCATTTCTGATTGGTTGGGGCGGTTTGTTTGTGTTGACCTTGACTTGGTAACCAGGTCTTCTGCGTTTGGAGGGGTTCGGCAGGGGGATTGTATCGTTTCTTCAGGATTTTATCCTCGAGGAATTGATTGGGAGCTCCTTTATAAGGACTCCCCAGAAGGTAAGAAGACCGTTAAGAAGGAATCTGTATGTTCCTATGTTCTAATTGACCGTTGCTAAGCTCTAACAAGTTAAAGCAAGAGTGAATGAAATGGCGCCAGCCGCCTTGGTACAAGTGAATTATGTCGGTCGCACGAGCAACAATCGTTCAATTATACATGCGGAAAAACAATAACAAAATGGCGGTAGCGAGCTTCAAGGACAGTTTAAGAATTAAATGATTGAGGTAATGAGTAAACTATGTCTTGCCGGCATTCTTCATGATAGTTTTCGAAAGCAGATGTGCTTCTTCCCAACGACAGAACTATCGAGTCAAACTGAGCCAGCGATATCAACTTCACGTACCTATGTACATCAGTGTACTTTGGTAGCAATTTTGCTACTTTCTCTACGACTTGAAGAAGATCTAACGTAACTATATACATTGCGTGCCATACTGCCAAGTTGTAACTACCACTAGAGGGTATGTGAAGTTTCTTTATAACACGCACGTGGGCATATTTATCGTGTATAAAGGAAGCATACGATCAATTGTTGCTCACGCAAATTAACTTATTAAATTGAGTTCTTGTGTTGAGCGAAAATTTCACCTCTGTTTCCCAGAATTTACGTTTTCACACAACAGCATCGTAACCAAAAATGAAAACAATGTCTAATGCATTCCTGACCAAATATACAACAACTTAATTATATGGTGTAGTCTATGCCATACACAATGTAAACTTACAAACTTTGGTTGATTATTGTAAACTATTTAAAAGCATTTTGAGTGTGTCTGGGCAAATATAGGAACTTAAAGTGATAAATTCTTTTACATCTGGGGCACGGATGTCAGGATGTTGTGGATTTTACCTTTGATCGTTGATGTCAGCTTTATGTACGTTTAGTACAGTATTGTCCCAGTATTATTACTGTTATAATATGACTAAGAAAATTACTTCATTGTTATTGGCTGAGAGTAGGCCAATTTATATTGTTAATTTTGAATTTGAACTGCAGTGCAAATTAACATGTGCACATTTGTAATTTTAACAGCTGTGTAATAAATAAGTAAACACATGAAAAGGCTAGAAATTAAATGAGCTCAGTCACGGTTTGCACATTTTGAAAAGTTTAGCCTAAATTTTTCAAATTCGTCATTTGCAATCCGTGTCAATCTTCGCCATCCTTCACTATGTTTGTTCCTTTATGGTTTATTGTTATCTCTTTGATGTTTTTCTATCATAGTAAACTATTATTTTCAGGTTTCCTTTCATTTAAAGGAGATTTTGTATGTGGCCAAAAAAAAGACAAAACACCGTGACTGAGCTCCTCTAAGGATTTACACTACCCTTGATACTCGAAAATTCTTTCAAATTGCACTTGGCTAAAGGGAATTTTCAAATATCACTTGCAGTATAAATCCATCATTGCACTTGCCTTTATATGATTACCCACACTAATTTTATTAAGACCCATTAATATTTTTGTTTTATTAAGACCCATTAAAGTGTTCATTTTTCCAGCTAATTGAAGTAGTTACATGTAGAGGGATCAAATAAAAACCCAGTCATGATCAATTTTGGCTTATGCTCAATTTCTCATGCTTAAAAAAGTGTAGATCAAGTTGCATAGTTTTATTTCTGATTGGTTCAGATTGTAGTGGCAGATCTAGGAGAGGGGCCGGGGGACCTGGGCCCCCCTTATTTTGGGTTAAAAAAGAAAAATCACAGAAGGAAGAAAAGCTGGCAGGGCAAGCAAAACACCCCCCCCCCCCCCCCCCCACCTGAGCTCAAAGTCTCGATTCGCCACTGGATTGTACTTGATAGTTGTACATGTATTTGAAAACTTCTTGATAGCAAAATGCAGACATCCGCCTTTCATTACGTACATTTCTTTAGTATTCCTATAACTTTTAATAAGTTTTGCCCTACTTTGCATTTTACATATGCCAGGTCCTTTATCAGAATGTTCTTGAGAGCTGGCCTAAGTATAGCTAGAAGATTCCATGGACAATCCTTAGTTGGTAAGGTGGTGAACTGGCACTAACTGTTGTATCTAACTATAGGATTTGAAATGGACTTGCAATGCACTCAACATACGATCAAAAATTTCTATGAGAGTAACTCTATTAAGACTTTTAGAAAATACCAAAATTTTGTTCGTCAACATGTGCAATATATTCCGCTGTTGGAGCCTCATTTTAGCAATCACCATTCCGAGGCAATCATGACCATTTGACAGCGGATGTTTCGAAAATTTCTATTGTTTTAAACCTCTGGTAATTGTCCGCATCACATGATTCAAACTCACTATGGGTGCTGATTGAGCATCAAGATTCGTTACAACCCTGATAAAGTGATAAAGTCATGCACTGTGTTCTCAAGTGAGTTTTAGTTCATCTTTAGAAGCACTGCTGGTGTTACAGTGTGTATAACTTGGAAATTGCACAAGACATACTGAAATCTCTTTGAATTACTAGATAAATTATATTCTTACACATGTACAATGCATTTCAGGCTTTACAGATTCATTTAAATTAACTGTACTTTTGTTTTTCAGGAACTAAGAGTGTATTAGGTAGCTATGGAAGGACAACTTGTTCACCAAGGTGTTCCACTTTTAAGGCAAGAGTAAATTTTGTGGACTATAATATTACTCAAATGCATTGAAAACCTCAGAAATCTGTGAATTCATATAATGTACAAATATACATGTTCAGGGATATTCCTGAATCACTCATCTATGTCACATTTACTGGATTTTTTGATTGGTTTGATGCTGGATTAAAACATGTAGTTAGTTAGTTAGAAAAAAGAAGCCCCCAGAATAAAAAGGTTCTCACTTAAAAACCAGACCATTAAATGCAGTTAAATGCAATTTAATGGAGTTAACAACAAGGAGCACAAGTCTTGCTT
Organism: Orbicella franksi; assembly: GCF_964199315.1. NCBI lineage: Eukaryota > Metazoa > Cnidaria > Anthozoa > Scleractinia > Merulinidae > Orbicella > Orbicella franksi. Next base: position 25,507,605 of record NC_138153.1, read on the forward strand.
TTGCGGTGAGTGGCGTTTATATTTGTGCATGTGCCAGGATTCCACATGCTCTTGAGCCACAAGGCATTCAAGTAGTTTTATTTGTCAGCGTTTTCCTCGAACATCTTAGTCTCAAGCACAGGGACTCTGCTCAGAGGTTGTTTCTTCTCCCCTGTCCCTCCCTTTTCCTTCCCATGTTTTATCAGTGTGACGGGTGCCCACTTTCTCCCTTCCTCATGGAGGCTCTGGCTGGGTTGTCAGGATTACCAGTCATGGGAGTGGTCTTCATTTGCATGTAGGAGCTGGCTGGCTGACACCCAACCTCCACTTGGTAAGGCAGTTGTTAACAAATGGTAAAATAAAAAAAAGTGTCTGATGAACTGTTGAGAATCTTGATGCTGACCATGGATTATAATGTGCTTTTAGGATTGCCACTTCTATCCGAAGCTTCTGGCAGGAACTGTACGATTCTGTGCTAATGAGGCCAAAGGTAATTATCTCACAGTTGCCAAGTACTGCTGCATTGGGATCAAGCTTCCATTTAAATATGTAATTTACTTTAATTATAGTCTTGCTGTTTTCTGGTGGTATGTTGCTACTCTGTAAATGTATGTAGTTTGCCTGGGCCATGGTCCTTAAAGGCCATTGACACTATACAGAGTTTTTGGTACAGCTTGGATAAAATGAGTACCTGTGTCCACTTTCACCAGTGGTCAGACCAGGCAGGTACATGTACAGTACACTGTAGGTAGTCCAAGCATCAATGAAAAAGTTGACTCAGGAACCAGTTTTATCAGAGCTGTACCAAAACTCCTGTGTAAGGTAGCTGGGCCTTAAAAGTGAGGCAGTCAGGTTTCTTCTAACAGTCATGGTGGTTGTTTGAAAGCTTAAATGCCACTTCGCAGCTCAAATTTGATTTGATAGTCAAAGGAGAAAACCTCTGTCTGGACTGCAATGTGCATTGTACAGTGCCATGCTTTTGTTAACAGATAAATCTGAGCCAGAGTCAGTTGCGGGTGTCCCATATGATCAGCTGACTGTTGGTGTTCCAAAGGAGATCCATGAAGGGGAGAAAAGAGTTGCTATGTCCCCTGAAGCTACCAAGCAGTTCACTAAACAAGGCTTTAAAGTAGTGGTAGAGGCAGGAGCTGGTGAAGGAGCTAAGTTTCTTGATGCGGATTACATTGCTGCTGGAGCAGAAGTCAAGTCAGCCAAGGAGGCATTTAGTTCAGATATTGTCCTTAAGGTAAGGAGTGGACCTAGGCCAGAGAGATTCAGAGAAGAGAGTGCTTCATGTATTGTGGTCGCACTTCAGAATTAGACAAACAAACAAGCATTGGCCAAATTTTATCACACATGGCTTATAGAATATTCTTCTTTAATATGTAACACAAGTTGTGAGATTAACTTTCTACCATAGTAGCCTACTGACTAGGCAGACATACTATCCACTGAAAAACAGTTTGTAACTACTCAGCAGGTTCTGGTACAGTACAATGTATTTGTTTAAATTCTTGACACTGTTGGTGTTGGACTTGACTAGTCAAAGTTACATGTAAGTAGCTAGTAGAAATTAGTAGAAAGTACATTTTAAGCTAAATTGTCACTGTTCTGTGACTAGTTGGCTAATGTTAGTATTGTACCCTGGTAACGTTATCATTCAGGTACGGCCACCTCAGAAAAATCAGGTTTCAGGTGTCCATGAAGCTGACCTTATGAAGGAAGGTGGCAAACTGATCAGTTTTCTCTACCCAGCCCAAAACAAAGACTTGTTGGATGTCTTAGCAAAAAGGAAAATAACAGCGTTTGGAGTTGATTGTATTCCAAGGATTAGCCGTGCCCAGTCATTTGATGCTCTGAGCTCCATGGCCAATATCGCAGGCTATAAGGCAGTTATCGAAGCTGCAAACTTGTTTGGGAGATTCTTCACAGGGCAGATTACTGCTGCAGGGAAAGTTCCTCCAGCAAAGATTCTTGTTATAGGTGAGTACCTTGTCTGCTACTGTAATTAAAATAATGTATTTTAAATAATTGGTTTGATGAGAAGATGAATGTACATACATGAACAGTTCCATAAAAAAAATTTTTCACTCACCCCATGTCACTGTGGCATGACAAGGCGGTGGCGGTCTCAATTTTTAAGACAGGAAAGTTGGAACATAAGCTGGAAATTCCAGAGGGGTGGTTGCGGGGGGTGTCAAACCAAGAAACCCTTCATGGGGGTAAGGGAGGGGATATGAATAATTTCTGGAGCAATCCAAATTCCAATTTCCTCAAAGTGTTCTTCCTTCCTCTCAAGCCTTCAAGCTTAATAGTGACTTTGTTGTTTTACATGCTCCTTTTTTGATGAAACCAGGTGGTGGAGTTGCTGGCTTGTCAGCCATAGCCACAGCTAGAAATATGGGAGCCATTGTTCGTGGCTTTGATACCAGAGCTGCTGTTAAGGAACAGGTCCAATCACTTGGAGCAGAGTTTCTAGAGGTCACTGGAATAGAAGAGTCTGGTGAAGGTGAGAATCTGTTCAAACCATCGAATTGAACCTAAAGTGTAACCAATGTTGAACCTGTTAATATGTAAACAGTGATTATTGTGTTAACACAGGATTAACAGTGGATTTCTGTAATAATTCCAAAAAATTATAGAAATGCACCTTGATTATTTCAAAACTCATATACATGATTGTGGGTCATTCCACGATCATGGACGTTACATTTGTACAAACTTTAGAGACAAAGCAGAAGTATTATATTCAGACATTGAATTTTAATCACAGAGCCGTATTGACATTTTTGTTGACTGTTATATTATTGTTGTTATTTATAATAATTTAACATTGTTTCGAACTCTAAGTCCTCAATTTTTGTAGAATGACAAAATAATATATTAGTACCAGGCTTTTAGGGCCATTATTACCAAGCTTCTTGCATTTAATGTTGTCCATAATAATTATAACATCCATGAATGTAACATCCGTGATGTAACATCCATGACCGACTTAACATCAAGTTTTTTTAGTGACCTTTTGGAACTGATAAGTTTTGTTGTCACAGATATTATTTTGTTACTTGGTCAAATAAAAGAGCATATAGGTTGTTTTTTATATCAGGCTTAGATACAAGCCATGAGAGAAAAAAAATAGCGCTTTAATTTTCATGGACGTTACATTATGTCCATGACAATATTTTTGACAGTTACACATTTCTCTGAGAAAATGTAAAATAAAAATATTTTGGTTTTTAATGGAGAAATTTGGTTAAACTAAACATTAAATGTGACACTTGAATTTTACTAAACTCAGTTGTTTGAATTATGATTAAAAGATGATTACATCCATTATATACCTACAATCGTAGACAAAAGTCCTTGGAACACTAATGTAATTTAACGAATTATCTGTGTTTTACTACTGAAGTTTGAAAAAAGTGCTGCTTTCCTTTTAAAAATGCATTACTGTTCCCCTCCCCACCCAATACAATGTTGAAAATCAGGAGAAATTGCAGCTAGTAGTTTTCAACATTGTATGGGGGGTGGGGGGCGAGGTTAGGCAGGTGAAGTAGTGTTCGTGTCAGGGGTGTGCGCAAAAGCACCAAAAGTGCAAGTTTGTCCCAACACTTTTGTCCATGATTGTAGATAGGAGTCTTTCAGTAGTCCCTTACTTTGGGTACCCCCTCAGTAGTGGATGATGCAATCCACACTTAGTCATGATGTTTTTTTGAAACTTCAGTCCTTATGCATTATGGCTCTGCAGCTAAAATCCTAGAATAGTTTATTTTAAAAATTGTCTTTTCCTTTGCTCTCATGTGGAATGACCCTTGTAGGCATGTATGAATGTATACATGTATATCAGTCAAACCTCCATGTGCAGCTAATGGCGAACTCTCTACAGCAGCCACTTTCTTGGTACCAGTGGACAGTCCATACTTTCACTCTTATTTTAACCTCTCTACAATGTCCACCTCTCGATAACGGCATTGGCGTCTAGACTGCTTAAGTAACCTGTTCACATATGGCCAGTTAACCAGTGACTAACAAACGGTGCATAAAAAGCCCCATTTTGTATTGTAAAAGGTCACTAATCTTGATCTGTACAGTGCTTCTTTGATCTCTATTTCTGTTTAGTTTCTGTTTTATTGAGATATATTTTGATTGTGTTACATGCAGTTTATAGCTAAAATCTGTAAAATAAATTTTTTAAAGAAAAGAAACGTTGCACCCCTGGAAAAACAGGTGTCATGTCACACCCCTACCTCCCCACGACAGCGGCCTCTCTATAACAGCCACTTTTCTCTGTCCCCAGCCAAGGTGGTCTTTGTAGAGAGGATCAACTGTATTTTTGTACTGTGCTCACAAATTGTTGTTTTCCCATGTCCAGGATGTCATGGCATTAACAAAGTCAAAGGCTTTTGTATGTGTCGCTGTAGGGTTTGCTCAATACAGCCCCCAAAGGTTTCAACGAATCCTGACACTGACTGAAATTTTAGATACTGTACGTTACACTGTAATTATCAACCTTGAATAATTATGCTGTCAGTTCGAGCCATGAAATACAGGCATTGAATCTTTCTTTGTTAGGTGCTGGTGGTTACGCTAAAACAATGTCACCTGAGTTCATAAAAGCTGAAATGGCGTTATTTGCCAAACAGTGCAAGGAAGTAGACATTGTTATAACAACTGCTCTGATTCCTGGAAAACCTGCTCCAAAACTGATTACTAAAGAGATGGTAGAGTCCATGAAACCTGGGTCAGTTATAGTGGACTTGGCTGCAGAGACTGGTGGAAACTGTGACTTGACCAAGCCTGGGGAACTGTACAATCACAATGGTGTCAATGTGAGTGCATGTGAATCTCTGTCAGGTTACATGTACTGCCTTCTATGATTTGTAGTAGCTTCAGTCTTTTTTGTATATGTACATGTAACATTGATTTATTGAATTAAGACCATGATAAATTATGGTCTTCTAAAGGGAAAATGACATATTTTGACTTGAATGTGTCCTGGTAATATCCATTTCAAGGAATTCATACACTTTGATAAGTAAACTTTCTATATATTCATGTAAGAAGATTGAATTTAAAATACATGTACCTGCACATGTAGTTCCCTTTAATGATTTTGTAGAGGTGTAGAGGTGTTAACAAGGAACTAAGACAAAAAGCTCTCACTGAGGTGATGGGAAAGCTCATGTGGCTACCTACTACTTTGAGATGAAATTTTGATCATCCTGCTTCAAAATATCCAGCCTTGCACAGTATTGAGAGACCTTTGGACAAAGGGTTTAGAATTCAGCTCCCTTGACCCTGAATACATGTATTATGTAAGAAAAGTTTAATTATTGTGCAACGATTTAGAATGGTCAGCTGGTTTATTATGGGACAGTAAATTGTTATGCGATTCTCAATAATAATCAGTCTTTAAGCACTCATTAAATGAGGTAGTGGAGATGTTTTTTTTTGTCTGTTTGTTCTCAGTCCATCAATGCATCATGTTCTGGCTTATCAAACCAAAGATTATTGTGTGATCGTATCCCTCATACTTGGTCTGAGTAAGCATCTGATTAGTTGTGTTTCTTAAATTTACGCTTTTGTACCAACTTGAACATTTTTCTACCCAAAGATTGTTGGATACACTGATCTTCCAAGTCGACTACCAACTCAGTCAAGTACTCTGTATGCCAATAACCTGAAAAACTACCTGTTCTCCATGGGTGAGAAAGGGAAAGGAGAATTTGCCATAGATCTCAAGGATGAAGTGGTCCGTGGCTCTATTGTGCTTCAAGATGGAGAGCTGATGTGGCCGCCTCCTGCACTGGATCTTCCCTTACCGTCTCCACCCAAACCAAAAGCAATTGTCAAACCACCGGAGCAATCCCCGTTTAGTGTTGCAGCATGGGAGACTGGTCTTACAACAGGTACATGTACATGTACAGTGTGAGTCAGTAGTGTTATGGAGTTCCATGTACAGGTACCATTAGATTTAACTGTTGTTTCACCTGTTTTCATGCCAGCCTCTTTTCCCAATTTAAGTAAAAATCAACTATAAGGTGACTTTAATGACACTGAGTAACAGATTTCAATTGAGATTTTGGTAGGCATCAGCGGGACATTTAACATCATGATGGTATTACTAAGGAGGCAAAGTTTTTAAGTATTGTAGATAATACTGGTACAGATTGAACATACAGTTAAAGTAATTCACAGCTAAGATAGAGGAGCTACTACAGTAATCAATTTTTTAATGAAACATATTTGCATTGCTATAACAATTTGCTGTCTTGTGAATCTTATGTATGATTACATCACTTGCTCAAAATTCACATCCAAGCCTCATCTGTGTGAAATTTTCGCAAACCTCGGGTGCCTCTGTGTTCTTTTCATGTAGGTGTACTTTTCATCTTTGCTGCTTTGGGAATTTGTGTATGTTAAATTAACAATTTGCATTTTTTTAAACTGAGGCTTGGTGGTGATATGCCATCATGCAAAAATGTTATTTGTGTTTTGTGGGCATCATTTAACCTGAAATGCCCCCATCAGGAAATGATTTTCCATCAGTGGGGCTAATTTATTATTTGACAATACCAAAATCTTCTTTTTACTACCGGTACTTGTAGTAATCAATGAATTCTTTGATTATTTTACTTTGCAGCTGGCTTAGGCTCCCTTCTTAGCCTGGGAATAGTTTCTCCGAATCCTGCCTTTGCTACCATGGTAACCACCTTTTCTTTAGCTGGTGTGATTGGATACAAAGTTGTTTGGGGTGTGACGCCTGCCCTTCACTCCCCCCTGATGTCTGTCACTAATGCTATTTCAGGCATTACTGCTGCAGGGGGGTTGGTTTTAATGGGAGGCGGGGTGTTACCCAACAACACTGCCACCTCATTGGCTGCACTGGCAACACTGGTGTCCAGTATCAACATCACTGGTGGATTCATTATCACCAAACGCATGCTGGACATGTTCAGGAGACCAGGTAATGTCCTATTTTGCTTGAACTGCATTTGCTTATTCAAAGGGCAAAATGGAGAGGGATTGTTTGTTTGGTTTTTGCAGTTTTGTAAGATGCATGAAACTTTAAGAGTAAAATGTGAAAACAAAATTAATGCAAAACAACCCAGGGGCCTGTTTCTTGAAGGTCCCAAAAGGTTTTTGCACCCAGAAAGACGTCGCAAAATCTCAAACCTTACGATTAATACACAGCTGTTTTATTCACGTATTCCTAATATGAACAGAGGTTCTCTTCATACAAGGAGTTTCAGGCATATGCACCTCTTGCTTTTTAGATACAGATTATCTAAAAGTAGCTTTGATTGCGCAAAACATTTCCGGAGCTTTTGAGAAACGGGCCCCAGGTTCCATTCTCTCTATAACGTTGTATTCAGAAAATCATATCTTTCATTTCATTTCTTGTAGACAAGGCTTACTATCTTTAGTAGCATTGCACAGAAGAAATATTACTGTTGCCAGTGGGTAGTAGAAAATTTGAAATGGCAGTGATAAATCAGAACAGGTTACAGTAATTTTGTGATGTTGATCTGTAACTTCCTGTGTTCCATGTGTTAATCATGATTTTGTTTCCCAAAGGGGACCCCCCTGAGTACACAAACCTGTATGTCATTCCTGGAGCGGCTGTTCTAGGAGGGTATGCTGCTGCTAAAATGGCTGGGTATACTGATATTGATCAGATGGCATACCTGGCATCATCGCTGTGCTGTGTTGGTGCGCTGGGCGGCCTCTCAACTCAGACCTCATCAAGACAAGGAAATGCTCTGGGTAAGTTAATTAACCTCCCGAGAGTCCTGAGGGAACTGTGTGTCCTTGTTACATGTAAGTGCACTCTCTTTTGCAGACAGTGTCTTAAATCCCGGCTTAATGCCTATATATTCTCTGTAATTAAACCCTCTCATATACAGATAACAGACACTAAATCTCGGTCCCAGAGAACAACTTCATGTGTAACCAAACTTGTCGGTTTATTACAGATTAATTGCATTAAATTTTGTAGTGAACAAAATTTACTTTTTGTGGTTTCACCACCCCTCTTATTGTTTGAGAACCCATTCTCGCAAATACGCAGACACAGGCATTGTGTAAGGGCCCAAAATCAATGTGGTTGCAATGACTGAAACATTAACTGAAATCACTGGTAGTAGAGGCAGTTAGGTGGTGTACACAGAGGTTGAATGCCATCATTTGCAAGAAATCAGGATGACATAAAGTTCTGCGTGGTAAAATAGCTTTTATTATCACTTTGTCGGGCATTGTAGAGCATTTGGCGGGCTAAAATGTATTTTAGCTCCTGAAATTTATAAACTGTCAGTTTAGCAACTGTACAATCAATTTCACCACTTACAAACAAGCGTTATTGAACTTTCCTTTCATGTCTTCTACAACTTTTGAAAACTCATGATCAAATGGCAAGATTTTGTAATTTATGGCCAGCTTCGTTTGATGTATTGTGTATTTTCATTGAAGAAAAAAAAGCCATTCAACTTGTAAACGCTCGCGTGATTGTTCAGACTGTTTTGTTGTCATTTTTTTTCCGTTTTTATTTTCTCAATGCCTTCCAAAGTGATAATAATAGTAGTAGAGTTTATGTTCTTGGGCATAAACACAGTATGTTTTGGGGCCTTCTCAGTCTCATTTTGTCCCTCGCCTAGCAGCTTGGGCTAAAATGAGACTGAGTTGGGCCCAAAACATATTTATGCCCGAGAACATAAACCCTATTGTTTTATGACACTGTCAGCATCTGCTCTAACTCTGCTTCTCATTTCTATCGTGTCTAGGTATTATAGGCATAGGTACTGGCATGACCGCTACCATTGGGGCCCTGGCACCTTCCACGGACGTGCTGACACAGATGGGCGCCATGATGGGAGTGGGTGGTACCATCGGAGCGGTCATATCCAGCCGCATTGCCGTCAGTGATCTCCCTCAGCTGGTTGCAGCATTCCACAGCTTTGTTGGCCTAGCTGCTGTCCTAACCGCCATTGCCAAGTACCTGGCGGATGTGGATCTCTTTGCAGACGACCCCGCAGGGAATGTCCATAAAGCGGCCATCTTTCTCGGCACATTTATTGGTGGAGTGACCTTCACAGGTTCCTTGGTGGCCTTTGGAAAACTTCACGGTCTGCTGGATTCCCGAGCGCTGAATCTGCCGCTTAAAAACCAGCTGAATATCGCTATGGCGCTGGCTAATGTTGGAGCCATGGGTTGGTATATGGCTACCGATAGTGCTGCGGTTGGAATACCTATGCTGGGTGAGTGAGTACCTTGAATTGTAGATAAAGGGCAAATTCCCGGAACGTATTTAGCTTTATCCCACGGAATGACGTGGCTATTTTCATAGGAGCTCAGTCACGGTTTGCGCATAGTGAAAAGTTTAGCCTCAATTTTTCAAATTCGTTTGTAATCCGTGTTAATCTTCTCCATCCTTAGCCATCCTTGTTCCGTCATGGTTTACCATTATCTCTTTGGTGTTTTTCTATCTTATTAAACTGTTATTTTCAGGTTTCCTACCATTTTAAGGTAATTTTGTATGTGGCCAAAATAACTCAAAATACCGTGACTGGGCATTTCTCTGCCATCACACATGTAACCTTCTGTAACAGTCAGGGCTGTCATGAAGTTTTGATTCACCTGTAGCCTTGTTCTCCACACCCATAGCAAACCTGTTACTTTGTGGGTGAATTCTATCAACAACAGGCAATTTCACCCGTAGCATCAAGGGAAAATCAAGCATACTAACTAATCAAAATAAATTTTTGTTTCCCTTAACTCGTCAGTGTAGCGAACAAATCTAAAATACTCGTGGAAGATCTGCTATCTGTGTCGTCACTTCAACTGAGTTGTGATTGTCTTTTTGTACATTGTCAGATATTTCATAGCTTACCACTTCCCTTTCTGCGTAGGTTTGTGTTGTAGTTTTCAACTAGAGCGCATCAAGTTCAAGAACACACTGCCAATTCTTTGTCAGAGGGAAACATGGAAGCGTCTCTCTAAACAGAAATAGTCCACCTCCTTTCTCTAGTAGTCACGGAATGGGTAAGCTAATAATTTTTGTTCTCTATGTTGTGTATTTCAGGTACCGCCGCCACGTTATCATCCATCATGGGTGTGCATATGACGGCCTCCATTGGTGGCGCAGACATGCCTGTTGTCATCACTGTTCTCAACAGTTACAGTGGCTGGGCCCTCTGTGCAGAAGGCTTCATGTTGAACAACGATTTGCTGACCATCGTGGGAGCCCTTGTGGGCTTCTCTGGCGGTATCCTGTCCTACATCATGTGCAAGGCTATGAATCGTTCCTTGGCTAATGTACTGTTTGGCGGATACGGTACATTGTCTACTGGTGAGTACACAGAGTGTTCTTATAGCTACTTATACGTTTTAGTATACGACTGAGAAAATTACTTCTATGTGATTGGCTGAGAGCAGGCCAATTTATCGTTAATTCTTAATTTGCACTGTAGTGCAAATTTACTCGCGCGCGTTCGCAAGTTTCTCAGTTCTGTAATAAGTGAGTAATCGTATGAAAGCCCGAGCAACTAAGGATTTGCACTGCTCGTGATATTTGAAAATTCTTTCAAAATGCGCTTGAGGTTCATGCAATTTTAAGAGAATTTTCAAATATCACTCGTAGTGTAAATCCTTTATTGCACTCGCATTTATACGATTACTTATACTTATTTTTTCTCCTTTTTGATTGGTTGAGATATCATTGTGTCACCTACAAATGACGGCATACAAACAGTGGACTTCGCGAACGCATTATCAGGGTGTGCCACGTCGAAAGCGTCAGTGCGCGTGCGCTGGAGTGTCTTCTTTTGATACCAAGACGAAACAAAAGCATTGCTCTTTTTCCTCTAGCTTCATCGAAGAAAAGCTGTTACGTGTTATTCAAGAACATGGTAAAATAAAACAAAAACCAAGCTTACAAGTCGAATGAGAAGATAATGAATCGTTAGGTAGGCAACCGGCTATTAACTAAAAGTTAATTAACTATTAGACTGATATAATGGTTTTACTAACTCAATCATGCATCACAAAATAATTTGAATCTGTCCCGTGCTAATAATTCATTGATTGCTTATTATTCGTACCTTCTGATCAAAGTCAAAACAAATACAAATTAGCGTAGAAAAGTCATTGAACGACTTAAAGATGAGTTAGTTTTCAGTCGTTTATTTTGTTAAGTGCTGTACAAATGAATGTGTGATTGATGAAGATAAAGCTCACAATGTCAATGGCGGATTTAAAGCTTGAAAGATATCGCGAAAAAGGCCTGCAAAAATATAACCTGACGTCATTTTTAAATTTCGGATTCTCCCTACCGTATTGCAATACGTCCAGTAATATCGACTCGCTTGCATTACAGTATTTTCTTAGCAGTTTCTTCGACCTCCCTTTCCGCTGAGTTTGTCAGCGGTCCGTTTCCTTCTTCGGCCGTGAGTGTTGTCATTCTGTCCACACGCCACACTGTTAGCTCGTCGTGTTCGTCGTCTTGTCTCCTCTCCCCTACCCACTCCGGACGTTCCCTCTGGACCCGGTTGTTTGGTTCTTTTCTGAAGTACAACATTTCCAACCAGAGCAGTGGAATCACTTGAACGCTTGGAAAGTCTCGTCACATGACGCCGCCTTAACACTGTCGGCTCGATCACAACTTCCGGATCTCGGTAGTAGTCGGCACTGTACGATCTATTGTAGAGGTGACGTGATTGGCCAGTGTTTGGCGCTAAAACAATCGGTGCATCGGGGAGGGGTTTGAGAGTGAATAGCGACGCGGAGTTGTTTCCTGCATTGGTGCTTTCGTTGTGCAGAGACTCATCAAACAGGAACTGCAGTGAAGATTTCGCGTCAAAATCAGTTTCGTCCGTTTTCATGGAGATATCTGAAATATCTTTGTCTGCACTTTCACTGGACTGAGCTTCGACGAAGAGAATTTCAAGCGATGACTTGTCGCTGGCATCCGATTGTTTTGTCGGGATCAAAATCCCGAGCGAGGACTTATCGCTCAAATCTGTGTTATCATTCTCCGACGAACTTCCTTGCCCGGGAACTGTTTCCTTCGTAGTTTCACTGAATTTCGGTTCGTTTTCCTCGAACAAAGTTTGTAGAGAAGAAACTCGCCCGTCTTGTTTTGATCCGCTGGCGAGTTTTATTTCTTCAACCAACACCCAGTCGTCCTCTGTAACTTTGGAGTCGTCATAGAACACCTCTCCATTGTTAGCTTCTTGTTGGACTCCTTCGGGTGAGCCCCACACATAACTGGAAAACGACGAAAACATTTTGTAAGTTAATTCATTTGTTGTTACACTCGAGAGCAAGCCATGCTTGCAACCAATGACGTCACCGGTTGGCATTTGCTATTATGACGTGAATTTCTGACCAATTAGACTAATTAACGATTTTGTTAGACTGTCACGCGCTCGGCGTAAGAAAGTATGTGGATCTGACTCGGCTTTTTTTCGTTTACAGGAATTAAACCTCAATTAATTGAGGCATTTGATTGGCATATATTATGGCCGTCTTGGTGGAACGTTTTTTAACACAATTCAGTGTCGTGAACTCACTCCACTTTGATTAGTGTTAAGTTTTCTTGTTTCTGTTGGTTTTCCGATCTTCCAATCTAATCAGAGCGGCACTGAACGCATGTGTAATTTGTTAACCAATTTTTGTCCTTCCGCCACCTAGACTAACTGAGCTTTCGATTAAATTGAAAAAAAAAAAAAAAAAAAAAAAAGCTGAATTAGTCCGAAATCGTTCTTCTACGTTCTTCTTCTGTTCAAAACTCTCGTGCGCATCACTCACTCACTCACTTACTCATCCCCATAACGCCGGCTGGTGCAAAGCGCGAGCATATTGGCTTATTAATGCAGATCATCAATGAGCAGAAAGACGGGTAAATTTTCTTGCGCGATCCACCTTTTTAGTTTGTTATCGATAAGCTCTTGTGGAATTGTAGCTACTTTTGAGAATGTCATCTGATGGCGTTTTTATTATTATTATTGATGAAAGGACAGAAGTAACAATTGTTGAAAACGGTTCGTGAACAACAATATTTTTCGAAAATGTCATCTCCTGACTGCGAGTATTCAATGCTTAGATGCCACACAAACTTAACTATGGGCGCTTTCTATCGGACGAAACATTCTGGAATTCTGGAAATTTCCAGAGCCGAATGAAACAGCACTTTGCGGAATTTTCCAGAAAAGAGGACAACCTCGCGAGGTATACCCGAATTTTCGTAAACTTCTTACCAGGAATTTTCGTTCCGTTTGATTTTCCTCCCCGAATTTCGGTTGAGTGGTTCGCATTTCAGAAACTGAACAATTCTCGGATTTTTCGGAAACTTCCAAAGGAAATTTTCGTACCATTTGTCTCTCTGTCGAAAGTTGCGGAATTTTGGTTGAGTGTAAAGCGCTTTATTAGTAGCAATGGAACAGGGCTCTCAGTACAGTGTGCAATTTAATAAAGAAATACTGCTTATTAGCGCGCGCTTCTTTAATAACTTCTTTAAATGAAATGAACTTTTTCTTCAGCTCCGCCTGCATTTACGGGTTAATCCGCTGTATTAGTGGCATGGTAACCCTTTTTAGAGGGCGTGTTTAAATGTGGCTAAATATAATTTAGGCAAAGTTAAACTCGAACCAATGCAGCCAGCAGTTTCTCCTTTGACAGTACGTGACCTGCGGGGCGCCCCTCAGGGGATTTGCAGGGTTGTTGTGCTTCACCGCACTACATGTGCAGTTCAGTTAGCTGATCTCTGCGGATCATTTGCAGTTTGCGTTAGCAAATCTTTGCGGGTTTTTAAAACACGAAATGGTGAAATGATACTACGGTTAGCCTAAATAGCGCTTAGGTTAGCCAAAATATCACTGACCCGACGGTGGTTAGATCTCAATAATTGTAAGAGTTAACCCTTGCAGAAGTCTGTACCCCACACTGACTCTTACCTGTAGTGCTATTTTGTCATTTCGCCGGCATTGTTAGTGTTTTAAACATGCCACTTTTTATACGAGTTTGGTTTTGTTTTTCAACCAAACTGATATAAACCAAACCAACTCAATCGGGTGCCCCGGTTTCGTTCTCAGCCGGCGACTTGTGGAAACTCAGTCTAAAGTCAGCATCGTTGCTACAAGAAGACACTCACCTTGCATTCATTGTGTTAACAGGCACTGGCACAAGGGAGAAGATAGAAGGAACTCACACAGAGATCAATGCAGACGGTGCTGTAGAAATGCTGACAGGCTCTAAGAACGTGATCATCACACCAGGTTATGGACTGGCTGTAGCTAAGGCACAGTATGCCATCGCTGATATGGTGAAGGAACTCAAAGAAAGGGGACTCAACGTGCGCTTCGGGATTCATCCCGTAGCGGGACGTATGCCGGGACAACTCAACGTCTTACTAGGTAAGTATAGATACCTTCTTATGGTACTCGTAAGTGATTAGCTTAATTTAGTCGTTTTGTACCGTGCTTGGCGTTTTGCAGCTTAGCGGTGCTTTGTTAAGGTAACCGGTGTCTGTAAAGCGTAAACTCTGTATGCGAGCGTGTCACTCGGGTAACAGATAACAAAGTTCCCACAGGCTAGGAAATGATCACAGAAAAGTCAGGAAATTTTATTTTACTGAATTCTGGGAAAAGTTAGGCTCGATTATTCGGGGGAGGAGCGCGGGCTCCTTTCCCGAACAGCGGCTGGTAATCGAACCTGGGAAAAGTGGCATTTTGAAGAAAACTCAGGGAAAATTGAAATTAGAACACTGGTGAAGGACGGCTGTACATTAAGGGGAAGCTGGAGGCTGCCACCCTATCTGGCATTTCGTATTCGTTTGGTCAGGGAAATTTTATTTTTATCCGGGAAAAGTCATGGCATTTTAAAAGTGGTGATGGAAAAGTGTCCGTTGTCTTTATTATCGGGTATCAAGAAAATATCTGAGAAGAGGATATATATTAGAAGGGAAAATATATGAGCTTTTCTTCGGGACAAATAGACTCGCCGTACTAAGCGTGTGTCCGTAAAGCGTGGTTCCACTGCAATGATGTGTACCAAACCTGCTAATGGAAACTGATTCAGTTTGCTTTCCTTGCAGCTGAGGCTGGAGTGCCGTATGACATCGTGTATGAAATGGATGAAATCAATGATGACTTCTCTGACACCGACCTCGCTCTGGTTATTGGCGCAAACGACACAGTCAACTCCGCTGCCCAAGACGATCCAAATTCTGTGATCGCGGGCATGCCTGTACTAGAAGTTTGGAAAGCAAAACAGGCAAGTCGCTGTACTTTATGCATCCGTTACTGACTCTTAATTGTCTTTTTTTCCTTGGTATTTATGGAAGGGGAAGCGAGTTTTGTTTACTTTCCTCCTCCAAGTTTTCGGTATTAAAGCCAAGCAGTTTCTTTAGTGATGATAAACAATCCTATTTGCGTGCATATTGAAACCTTAAAGCCATGTAAGACATGTTAAGGTAAGGTCGTTTTAGAGCGGTTTTCAATAGCACACTTGCACGATGTCGTCATTTGACTACAACTACCAGAATTCATTTCGTTTCTCCTTTATTATTCAAACTATTCAACCACAAGGGGGTTTTAAATGACAGTTGCACAATCACCATGAGAAAAAGAAATCGAAAAGTATTCTGGTACTTGTAGTCAAATGACGGCTTCTTGCAAATCGCCTATCGAGTGTCGTACACCCAAAACCAAACTAATTACCTACCAACAGACCAATTTCGATATATTAAAATTCAGCATAAAACAATAAACGATAGCTTGAGGCTCTGGGGAATAACTGCAAAGTTTGTGGGGTTTATTCCCCTGAGCCTCAAGCTAGGGTCAGTTGTTTTAGGCTGGATTTTAATATATCGAAATTGGTCTGAACCCATCTCAAACCGTTGTAAAACCAAAACCAAAAACAAAGTAATTGCCTGATTACTTTCGACACTCAATTGAAAACCGCTCTATCAGACCAAAGTGAGAGACATCACTATTTGAGGTCAAGTTGCTTGTTGGCCGGTGCGCAATGGGTCTTGGTTAATGTAACAAACGCAATGCATATTTGATTGACAGGTGATTGTGATGAAGCGTACGTTGGGCACTGGTTACGCGGACGTGGATAATCCAGTATTCTACAAACCCAACACTTCTATGCTCCTGGGTGACGCTAAAACCATGTGTGATGCTCTCCTTAACAAAGTCAAGGATCACTATGGCAGTTAACGAAAGTGCAAACCTTTCTCTAAATCAATTGTATCAGGATAATTTTGTATCTGGAAGCAAATTCAGTTGCGGTTTTCATAATCTCTGTTTGAAATTTCTATTATAATCACCATATAGGAAGTAATGTCAAGTAGTTTTTGGTTAGGTAGAAATGTTTAAAATGTTCCCTACGACCAAAATCGCCAGATGGCACACGGCTATTTATTGGCTGGTCTTAAGTTTTATTTCATTTCCACACTTTCTTTTTCTTCCAAATAATCTTCGTGTTTTCCATTGAAATACCTTTTACGACTGCAACCCGTCTGTAAAAGTTGACTGAGCCCGCGGTTTACAAAAGAGGTATTGCTAGGCAACTTCTCTGACGTACGCGGATTGCGTCATGTTGTCGCGACAACGAACTTGGACGAGTACGCTATTGTTTCATTATGCAACTAAAATAGAAATTTTTCAGTTTAACACCATTGATGGTAATTGTTTCTCATACGGTCCACAGTGCTACCAGTAGCTATTCTTTCTCACCCTCTCTGCTTTTAAAACTCTTCCTTTCCAGCAAGTCATATTAAATGACGCCAGTCGGTGATCGGTAAAATGCCAGAAATGTTTGCCGGTCAGCTCGCCGAAAGGGACAGTTACAGTAAAGCAGCTAGACATGTCTCTGTTATACTTGAAACCACACATCGGTAAAATTTGTTTTAGAAACAACGGGTTTTCAAAGCAATTGTACAGGTATTTTTCAAGTGTCTTCCTCCTAGAGTGCTAATGTAACGAATGTGCAAAATAAAGAGTGCCTTTTGAAGGAGACTAATTGCGACCTTAACTTTTCCAGTAATCTACAAAGTAACTCTGAGTCGAGTCTTGCTTTAGAAAACTAGGTTGGGTAGAGTTACTTGGTTAAGAAGTTTTCACCGTTTTATACGTCTTAAAGATGATTTCCAGTCTGTGCTGCGCACTCCCGAGAGTTTGTTTGCGTTTTTTGTTTTGCTTCATGTAAAACATCACAAAATGTAAACATTTCGCAACTACTTACATGAAGTAAATTCAAAGTTTCAAAACAACCGCCATTATGGATGCGAAGCGGTCGAAGCTTTCTGCTTCGTTCTTTCTCATATCACTTGATGAAACAACTTCGCAGCTGTAAAAATCAATGAAGCTGTTAGAAAAAGAATTTGAAAGGCCTCAAAGATATGGTATGTGCAAAGGGGTACCATAGCAACGGTATAATCTGATAGAAAACACCCTTATTTTAGCTTTGAAGGGTTATAACTCACAATGTGTCGGGTGTGCCACCTGAAGCAATATAATGAAATTCAAAATTGGCTGCGGTCGGTCTGGTATCTCTATATGGGCCTTACGCCATGTTATTCCGCGTTGGTCATAGCAATTTATTTCGCAAGTCCACACAAGTCCACAACCAAGAAATAACAAAAAATAATCTTTATTGAGTCTCGCCCCATTAGCAAAGGGCACAGCCCTCGAACGCAAAATATTGATAAGTACACACACACCATGGCGGAATACAACCAGTATATCATTTTCTACAACACTCTAACTACTTGAGGAAATTTAGATCTCAAAGGTTTCTTAAAGAATAAAGTCAAACTATGTGAAGTCCTTGTCCAGTAGAAATTAAATGTACAACCTCGATATAACAGACGAGTTTGTTCGTAACTTCTGTAGCAAATGTTCCGTAGGCTTTTAAAAATAATGGTTTTCCCTTTTAAGAAAAATATTTTCTTGCCTTTGTTGGAAAAACTATTTAGTCTCGTGTGAGATTAACATTTTAGTTTGAACGTAAAAGTTTTTTCGCAGTGAAAGACCGTTTTGGCGAGGTTGTTTTTCTTTTCGGCACGTGATCTAGTTGCTCGTCATTTTGAGAGGGTTTGACTAACCAGTTTGAAGTGGAAAAAAAGAAAATCATTTGTAATCTGGCAGCGTATCGAGGTGGTTTGAAGAGGTGTGCAACGGCATGCAAACATCAAGCTGAAAGGAAAAAACATAAGCGTGTATCAAAACGTTTTATCAAACCGCCAAACATACACTCTTTTTGATAAGGATGTATATTTTTCATGCCCAGGTTAGTTGGATAAACGTGTTTTTTGCCGACTTCAGGCTGAAAATGTTCTTGCCTACGTTCTTAGATAACTGATTATAGTAAATGTATTTCAGTAGAATTGAAACGGATGTGACCAGGAATTGAACTATCAAATAGACCTCTACGGTGTTTTCATCGTGTTGTATTGCTCGCTTGATTAATCGCCTTAGCTTATACTAGTTTTAATCTTTTTATCAGCTAGTTATGTTAGAAAAATGAAAAAACAACAAGGGTTAATCCCTTAATACCCTCCATATAAAACAGTATTAAAATAAACTTACCGTCACAGCCATATATCTCAACCCTGAGACAAATCTCGTTGTACCAGTGTGTCGGCTCAAATCGAACGTAACGAGCGATAAAAGGTGCTGGCGCCTGGTTATATTGAGCTGAGTTCATATCGAAGTTTGCGGCAATCGCCTAAAAATATTAAATAGAAGATCTATTTAACAATTATTCCACGAACGCGCTTTGGATATGAGAATTAAGCCAACGCGGCGCGCAGCGCCGAGTTGGCACTAATCATTTCGTATCCAACAAGCGCGAGTAGAATAACTGTTTTACTAAAAACGCCCCTAAAATATAGAAAACTAAAATAAAATTACGCGTAAAATTAACTTATGCGCACGCTTACCATATTTGTAAAGCATAATATTATGGTTCATATACCATAGTAGCTAAGCCAATGAAAAACTCTTGAATTGCGTGCTGCAATGATCCAGTTTTTATAATACGTGTAGCAAATTTCCTCTTCTCAAAGACCAAGTACACAAACGCCTTAGGCCGAATTATTCTCCCAAATTGTTTCATTCTGTTAGCTGTAAAACCATTCAATCTTCTCCTTAAATCCTTATTAGCTTGAGTCCAATAGAGACATTGTAAACGACGCGTTGATATCATGCTTAGCTAACTGAGGTCAACCACGCAAAAAAATGTGACCGACAATTTGCCATGCAGGCCTTTCCCGGTTAGCTATGCAGACTTGCTCCTGTCCATGTCGATGTCCTCATGCTGTTCTCATGGACTCATATTTATCCTAACTTTCCATCGAAAGCCTGTTTCCAGCTGTATTTATCCAGACTGTACCACACTTCAAGGTGTGTTGTCCAAGCGTTGACAAACAGGTCCACTTTCCCCTGCGTTGTAATTCCTGTCACTTTTTTCCTTCCTCCAAGATCAATCTTAGCAAGACAGCAGTCAGTAAAACACATATTGACCGTATATATTAGGACAACTTATTCTCTCACTAGCAAAAACTAGACGCGACTCAACTGTTTAAAGCTTTGTAGGCTCTCCCTTCCCGGCCTCGAACCCCATTCACAGCTCTTTTAATGTCCAAACACCCAGAATGGACTAAGTGGGTGCATTTTGCTCGTATTTAACAATTGAAATGCGTGTACTAACTAAAACGGTTATTGTTTTTACAAACAATTTCGACGACTGTTAAAATTTCATGTATTATAACGATTTCTGTGGTGATACAACATGTTAAAATTAAGGTGGTGGTGAAGAGAAATTGGAAGAGATTTCCCGGCTAACTCTGACTATCATAGGTCGGCGGGTCATTCGTCAAGTCAATTTTAAAACTGAAAATGAGATCTCAATTTTTGATTTACATAGCTTTTTAACACACTAAACAACAAAGTACCTAATCGAAAATGTTTATTTATTTTTTTCATTTTGGTAGAAAAAAATCCAATTGTTTCGCAATCGAGATGACAGAAGCATCCCAGAGGGAGGGAGTCCACGAGCTCTATCAGATTATTGCCTGCTAACTCCCCCCCCCCCACCTTGTCCCCCAAGATGCTCATACAAGAAAACAAACCGTCCCGTAAATGGATGAGCTCACCTGAAGCCACTCTCCTTGTTGGTGACTCTGACTTGCGCACCACGCACCATTACCCGAAGCACTGGCCATCATGTGTAACCTGGCCTGATGAGGCTCGAAGTACGTTTTGTGTGAACTGGCTGTAATTTGTGAGTCACGGATTTTATTTGACTCCATGCCAAACGCTTTGTAACAACCTGCACAGGCAATGAAAAACATGGAGTGAACATTAATGAGCATACACCTCTTACATCTTCCTTCAGGAGAACTCAGTTAAACGCACTTTCACGAAATAACTGATGTGTTAAGCACTCTCTGATTGTTCAGCCCCTGATGATTGTTGTAAATGTTAACCTCGTGGCATTAATACACAGTATCCTCCTATGAAGGACCAGTGCTGGAAACTTCAACTTTACCAGATTTCAGTACCGCAGTTAATTAGCTTTTAACAACTTCGAGATGATAATCAATTATTTCTTTTGCTTGCCGACGAAGCACGCTTCTTTGGAAATATAACGCTTTGTCAATGAAAATTGCGCTCATTTCAATAAAAAAAATATTGTAGTGCAAGAGAAAATGAGGATACTGTTCAAATCGCATTCTTGCCTTTTATATTTTACAAACTCGGGCAAACTATACTTACTTGGGTAGCCTGTGCAACTGTACAGTAAATTAAGCTGTGCTTTGTCAATCTCAGAAAGGTCGTCGGACCCTCCTAACGGTATATAAGATCCTGCACGTGCTTCCATCGTGTTTAAGCCATTTTTACTGAAGGCTTTTCTCGGCAGGTGCATCACTGACTTCATATCATAAGGCGCTTCCAGTCTGTCTAACTGGGCATGGGTATATTTTTGAAAGTTGTTCTCAAGCCCTACGGAGCAACACATGGCAAAACTCAAAACCTGCGGGGATTGAATCAAGGGAGTTATGAGGGAACTTAAGAAGGAATCCGCCAGAAGTTCGAGTAACAAGTGGACAAAAACTGTGTACTGAGTTCATTTACATTGTATTGCAAACTTCTGTGCAACTGTTTTAAACATAAAAATCAATTCTAACAACATGTGTCGAAAACAAATTTTAAAGTTCATATGAAACACTTGAAAGTACTCGTGAAATGAAACTGATGATGAAACTTTACCTGTGTTTGCACAATTTCTCTGAACTTTGAAATTCATTTTCTCGAGTTCCCATGGGAAATTGCTTTTGGTGTTATTTCAGGCAACTATTTACATCTTTAGCTTTGAGAAAATGTAAAACAGAACTGTAAAACGGCTATAATTAGTCTGGTACAGGGTTTTCGTCCATTAAAAACTGAAATTACTCGATTTCCAATTGGATTTTGTCTTAGTGTAGACGCGCGCAGAGGAAATTCTAATGTGTCAAATGTTATACGTTAGTCGCTTCATGATGCGCAGCATTTTTTGTAACGGTATCATAATAAACGATATCTTATATGACATTGCCCATATTTACCAGGCATGATATTTTCCGGTATAATGACGACGTACGAGTCTCTGTCGTAACGAGAACTAGTGTGGAAAAAACCTACGGCGTGCATGATTTCATGTAAGACAGTACCAGTTATACCACATCCAGCTCCAATGCTGATTGGCTGACCACCAGACTTCTGCACATTGCCGATGTAAGACCAGCACCTGGTTATGAAAAATATACATATATAATATTTTAACGAGAAATGTTATACATGTCCTGTATTTCACTGTAACTACTTTGAAGTCAGGTCTCACTGAATTCGGTAGAACTAACAATTATTCCACGAGCCCGCGTTGGATATGACACGATAGACAGCCAACAACGTGGTTAGCGCTGAGTTGGCTATAACAATCTCTTATCCAACAAGAGCAAGTGGAAATACTGTTTCATTAAAAACGCCCCCAAAATATAGAAGACTAAAATAAAATAAAAATAAAAACGTACGTCTCCCAACAATTGTATACATTAGGCTTGCCATATTTGTATAGCATGGTATAATTGTTCATATGCCATGATGGCAAAGCCAATGAAAACTCGTGAATTGCATTATCCAATGATCCACTTTTTATTAATACTAGATAAAAAAATGTTGTATTAGTTTGCGGACTCCGATGCACTTTTAAAGGTCTTTATATTACAAATTTCGGGACAATTAAAAAGAGGAGAGAGGAGAGCCACTATTGAAGGTGGGGTTTGAGCCATATCTTTTCTAGCTAACGCGTCATGAAATGAAATCAGTTCATTTGATTAATCGTTATTATGGATAGATTGATAGATTGATTGATTGATAGATTGACTGATTGATTGATTGATTGATTGACAAAGTGATTGAGTAATCGTGGGATTGTTCAAATGACTGATGGATGGACTGACTGACTGACTGACTGACTGACTGACTGACTGACTGATTAGTCAAATGATTGATTGAACAATGAATTGACACCTGAGCGAAAAGGTAGTAAATACCTAAAACAATCTTATACATATAGCAACAAAACTACAACTCACACAGAAATCAAATAGGCCTGTCATTCAATTATCTTCTTTTCCATTTCTAGGATAAACACTATACTGTTTCTTTGTCTGTTTCGATCTTTTTTATTCTTGTAATCTAATCGTTGTTGCTGTCTTTTACTCACCCGTTGCCTCTAATGAAGCGAACATAGTATTGTTCACCTGTCCTTGGTATGAAGCGAACACACGATATCCGATGTACTTCACTGATAGCCTCTTTTATGACTTCTTTGTCGTGTGGATAGCTATCTAAATAATATCAACCAGGATCATTAGCTATACACTTTTGTTAATATTTTAAGCGTTAAGTTTTCCTTCCCAGTAGATATTTGCTAT